>NC_056746.1:1292548431-1292685931 GCF_019279795.1 Protopterus annectens | reverse complement strand
AATCTGAAAAGTCTTTCTTATTTCTGGCTGGAAATTCTAGCATATCAGATTTCACACAGATGGCACCACAGCCAAGAGCCAAACTGAAGAATCAAGGACCATGAGACACCAACTAACTACAGCAATTATGTGGCTTTCTATAGTAAGTCAAAACATGCTTTTATTCATCAACAGTAATGGAGATGTAGACTCTGCAGTAGTTTTCTCTGTAGTTACAAGATGTAAACCTTGTACGCCATATGCTTCTTCTACCTGCCCTAATTACTGCACTTCTTTTTGGGAAACCAGGTGTTATTTTTTTAAGATGCTGGCATGAATTCTTTAATTTTCAACATGTTATGTAAGTTTTGCAAATATGTTTTCAGGATTAAGACCAGTGACTAGGATATCAGCTCAATAAATGACAAACCCTGTAAAAATCATTTTATCATTCTTTGAAATATAACAGCTGCAGGTTGCATATCACAAAGGTAAATGGTTTTATAGAGAAACTCCTTTATAGTATTTATGACAAAGTGCTTCTTTAGTTTAGTCTTCCTAAACCATGTGTTGCTAAGCATTGGTCGTTATCAGATTTAGAAAATGTTTCATCCCCAGTCAACCATGGAGAATATTTTCCTCTCGTGGTACATGATACATATTCTAAAGTTACTGCTTGATAAACAGATAAATTATTATCTTTATCTTTGGGTCTATATTAGAACATCGAACTTCCAAAACTTCGAATGTTCTAATATCGACCCCTATTCAGCAAAAGCTGAAAATATCGAAGCAACAGAAAACCGAATTTTTTATTTCTAGGGAAAGAATTTGGTTGTCAGTTTCTGTTGCTTCGGTATTTTCAGCGCTGTGGTGGAAAGTTACGGGTTGAGTTCAGGTAAGTGTGTGATTGAGTGTGGGTTAGGTTAGTTAGGGTTAGGGTGCGGGTTAGGTATGTGTGCGATTGTGTGGATGTGAGGGTTAGGGCGGGTTAGATGAGTTAGGGTTAGGGCGCGGGTTAGGTATGTGTGCGATTGTGTGGACATGAGGGTTAGGGCGGGGTAGGTGAGTTAGGGTTAGGGCGCGGGTGAGGTGAGTGTGCGATAGTGACGGACCTTAGGGTTAGGGTTTGGGTTAAGTTAAGTGGATAGTTAGTGATGCGTGTATAGTTTGGTGTAGGGTTAGGTGTAAGATTTTAGGTGTATGTGTGTGGATTGTTGTTTGCTTGGTGTGCTTGTATTGTGTGTATGTGTTTTGGAACAGCAAATTTCTTCTCTAGGAAAAAATTTGCTGTTCTGTATGTTCGATGTTTTTAGCTTTCACTGAATAGGGGTCGATATTAGAAAATTTGAAGTTTTGAAACTTCAATGTTCTAATATAGACCCTTGTCTTCTAATAGTTCATTGGACTTCAGTCTAGGTACTACAGGAATAGCTGTTTCTGTGTATTTTACTGGGTTAAATATTTTGCCTCTTAGTCTATTTTTTTTCTTCTACTTTAGTACATGTACCATAAGGAATTGATCTGGGTCTGAAAAAAATCAGGTCTGTTTGAAGATATTGTGGGACATTTAGCCACATTCAACATCACACAACCTAAATATCCTGTGACCTATTTTTACCACTGTGAGTTAATGAAAAGGTCAATGATTTTTATTGTTATTTTTGGAAGGGGCTATACCCATGTACCTATTGATGTGAGGGGATCTACCACACCCCCGATCTCTCACTATATATGTTTCCTCTAAAGCTGCATAATCTTGCAGAAAAAAGGAAAAACTGCATGTCACTTTTTTGCAGATTTCTCCATAAAAGTTTGCAGTCTCATCAACTTTTACTTATAGTCTCCAATGGAAAGGATTGAGAAGACTTTAAAAATAATAAAACACATAGTCCCCCCTTAGATTCCTTATCTGACTTGATCTTGATAAGAAAGAAGGGGGTCATCTCTCCCCCATTAGCTCCTGAAAATCATATTTTCAGTTAATACAACAAAAAGAAGGTTGGCCATCAGATCTCATTCCTTCCCAGAAAAGGTTACAGAAAGTCTGTACATTTACCCTACAGTCCTGGGTGGAATGCCTTTGCTAGGTATTTTGAAGGTTGCCGCATAAGTTGCATGGAATGCCTGAACATTGTAACACCTGTTCCACAGATACTGGCCCATAAGGAATGTCCAGTTTGGGTGGCTACTCCCAAGCTAAATACCTCTGTCTGTGCAGCAGTCTTGCAAAAGGGTCTGATACATCGGAGCCAAACCAGCTTTCCACCAGATAGTGAATACAGAGTGATGGACATAACAGAAGAGTGCATAGCTAAAGGAAATGAAAGTAAACTACTTGACTTTTTACAAACTTTAGATCTGAGGCATTTTTGATAATCAAAATATCCTGAACAGTTTGGTTATACTCATCTGGATTTAAAAAAAAAAGTGACATGCATTAGATTACTTGATGGTATCTGTTTCTCTCCTGCAGTGACTTGATAACATGACTATACTTCTCAGATGTCTGTTGGTTCATTCCCCATTTGTGCTGGCTTTGCAACACTACTTTATATCTAATAATAGAGGAATTCCTTTTATTAATCTTAAACTTACACTTTTTTTAGAAATGATATTAGCACAGCTTTTCAAGAATTTTAGTCCCACATTGATTCTGCATATATCTCCTTTTCAAAGATTTTTGTTGCTTCTACATGTTTTTACAGCAGGTATCCTTTTTCAACTTTCTTGCAGAGCAACTTTTAACGGGTCAGTATTACCTTATCGAAAAACATCTTCATCGAACACCTCTTCGCCGGCCAATAAACAGCGAACACTCAGATCACCAAACGGTCACTTCAGCAAATTTTTTCCAGGGGAAATAATCATTTGGCCAGCCAAAAATAAAACAAACTTTCAAACCCTACAAAGTGGGGGCTTTGCCCCCCACACCCCCGATAGGAAGGGCTGTGCCCCCCACCCCCAACTAAATACACCAACTCTGAGATCGCACTACAGTGGGGAAAAGGGCAAATTCCCGATGATGGCCAAACAGTTTTTTTCCCCTGGGAAAAAATTCACTTGAAGTGGCCATTTGGAGATTTGGGAGTTTGCTGTTTATTGGTCAGCGAAGTGGCGTTCGATGAAGATGCTTTTCAATAAGGTAATATAGACCCACTTTTAACAAAAGCAGGAATTACACAAACTTTTAGCTCAGTTGCCAGTTGTGGGAAAACTTACACAGATTATTTTTTTACTAGTATGCAGCTTTCAGATCAAAAATATAAGACTCAGTTGATACCATATTATGTGAATAATCCCAAGTTATACCATTTAATATAACAACTTTAGATACTTAAGGCAGAATCAAGTGATTTTTTTTCATGAAATTCTTTCAGAAGAAACAAAATTATCTTATATTCATGATATTAATTCTTCTGTAGGCTTAATCTCCTAAAAAGAAAATTTTGTAGGTAGAGTGAATTTTTGTCAAACTTAAGCTCTGGCATTTCCTTCACTGGACAAAGCAGAACTGTATAAAGAAATCTTCCAGAGGTTTTCCAATAAATCTTGGACGTGTCAGGGAATTTCTCAGGATTCTGGGTTTCATGGCTTCTATGATTATTCCCTTTCCCAGACTTCACATGAGAACAATTGAATGGTACTGATCTGGTCTTATTGTCAACACCTTTTCTCTTTTCAGATTCCAGTGCTGGGGTTTGTGAGAAGGAAGACACTGAAGTATGGATCAGTTCTCCCTCAGCCCAGGTCTCCCCTTCTCCTTTCTGTCTCTGCTTCTGTTTGTCAGACCAGATGCCTCAGACCTTGCTGGTGGTGGGGGTGGGGGCTTTAGTGAAAGGATGAAAGTGCAAGGTCTGTGGAAAAAGCACGACAGATCAAAGAACATAAATATCAATGAAATATTGGCAGTAATGAATGTTTTAAAAGCCTTACATTACCTCTGGACCACAGGACCTCTATAAGTTATCACAGACAATACCATGGTGATGTGATATATAAGCAAGTAAAGGGGTACTAGAGCTTACCCTTTTTGGAGACTTGCCATAATAGCCAGGGAAATGGCAATTCAGCTCAATTTGTTTTTTTTCAGGTTCATACATTCTAACAGAGCAAAACAATGTGGCAGACAAGCTGAGCAGAACCAGAACAGAATGTCATGAATGGAAACTACCCCCGGGGTTTTTCTAGGAATCGATACCCAGGAAATGATACAAGATAACATCTCAAATAGATCTGTTTTTCTACTACTAAAGCAGTTAATTCAATTCTGTTCCCTTGCAAATTAAATTCTGTTCCCTTGCAAATTAAATTCTGTTCCCTTGCAAATTAAATTCTGTTGCCTTGCAAACAGGCCTGGAAGACAGAAGCCTTTTCATTCTCAGGGATGAGAATGTTCCTGTATGTCTACTGATACACTGGGTTTATCTAAAGATCCAAAATCATTCTCCAAAGATAATGGTGATAACTACTTTTTGGCTCATGCAACAGTGGTTCTCCCTTCTTTTGAAATGGCCAGAGAGCAATTGCAATAGGCTTTCCACACACTAGATTTATTCACACATGACAGGGGTTGTTTGATACATCCTCAACCTGAAAACACTTCAAGTGACTGCTTGGAAGATTGAGTTTTGATAGCTTTTAGGCACCTTTTTCCTGAGGAAATGTAGCAGGTACTAAATGAGGCTAAAACCCTGCTACTAAAAATTATATATGTGTAAGTGAAACAGATTCCCTAGTTTGGTGCCACACTACAAAACAGTTCCCTTTTAACGCAGATACCTCCAGTTCTAGAATATTTTTGTGAATTATTACTGTTTGGCCTTTTCTTACTCTTCTGTCAGGATTCATTTTTCAGCCATTTCTGCTTGTCTATCTTTAGAATCCCCCCTTTCCTCCTGTCCTCAAGCTAACCAGTTTTTGAAAGGGATTTTACACGTCTGTCCACCTAGCAAATAGGTAGCTCCTCCTTTAGAACTTATATGCTTGCAAAACTAAGACTTCATATAACTCTGCTCATCAGGCTGATTTGAGGTTCTTAACTTGGAAAACTGTGTTACCTATTGCTCTGACTTCTGCAAGAAGAGTTTCTGTGTTACAAGCTGTTATAGTGGACCAGTCCTACTTCAGTTTTCTGCAAGGACAGGATTTCTTTGAGAACAAATCCTTCTTTTATGCCTAAAGTGGTCTCAGAGTTTACCTTGAACCAGTCTATTAATCTCCCTGTATTATTTCCACAACCAAAAGAAAGGAAGAAAGAATTTAACACAATCTTGAAATCCACAGGCTCCTCAGATACAAAATTCTTCTGGAAGGCCGATCAGCTATTTGTTTCTTGTGAAGGTAAGAAAAGAGGACAACCAATGTCAAAGCAGACACTTTCCAGATGGTTCTCTCATGCTATTTATTTCTGCTATTCTCACCATAACAAACCACTCTCACCATAACAAATCACTTATAGGCATGGTTAGAGGCCAATCTACCAGGCCTTTGGCTTCTTCAGTGGCTTTTTGGAAAGGGGTGGATTCTAGAAACATTCTAGAGACAGCAGTATGGCCTTCTGTACATACTTTCAAAAAGCCTTCCAGCTGGATTCCTTTTATAGGTTCATAATAGACTTTCCTAGAGACATTCTCTTAGGGCTTCTGGATTCTTAAATTTCTTCCAACCCCCCCCTTTTTATGCCATGCTTTGGTAATCTACCCATACAGTTTAGGCTACTGTAACTGATCTAAATGCTGAACGGAATATATGTGTATAAGTAAACTTACTGTATCAGTAGATGTTCTAATAGGTTACTGTTGCAGTAGCCATCACCCCCCTCTATCCCTATTGTTCTATTTTAGGTGTATTGCCAGGGTATGGATATACATACTCCTTTGTATATATAATTACACATTTTATTATCCTTTCTTAGTATTTGCACTTCACTGCTTCAACCTCCCTTCTTGAGTCAAGACAGCACTGAAGCGTTTGATGCCTTAACCACTGCTGTTTAAGCCTCACAGCAGTTATGGCACGCGAAGGTACATTGAAGGTCTGATCAAACATTTGAAGTTCCCACTAGAGGTGGCAGCATATGTGACCTCATCTTTACAAATGCTGCTTCTTCCTGTACCCCTTCTAATGTCTTTCATATCTTCATTAAATCTGGTTACCAAGCTGCCATCTTCTCCCTCAAAACCAGTACTATCCTGCTTAATGTCGCTGCCATATTTAGTTATTGACCATAATTACAGTAAGGAAAGGGGGGAGGCTGCCCTAGTTGCAAGTTTTCAGGGGGCATCATGAGCAGGTGCTTATACTGTGGGGAGTGCAGTAGTGACATTACTTTGACCTTCAAATTTAAAAAGACCTTTTTTTTTTGTTCTTCAGCTTTGAGTTGGGGGGCACAAGTTTGTGGAGCTGCACAGGGTTTCATATGACTTAACTATAGATCTGCTCCAAATCCAATCTAATATTCCTGTCTTGAGCACCCAAAGAAATTCAAAAGTGCCCCTCTTACCCAATCACAACATATGACTTCTACATCCACCTAAACAAATGTAGGCAGAACTACATTCCCATTCAGACTGAGTATAACAGGAATTTTGAACATAAACCCCTGAAGTGGAGCTCCCAGATAAAGTCCATAACATGAGGGGAAAAAAAACTATGTGGTTCATGTAAACAATTCCCCTCTTCCCACCTGAATAAGGTACTTAGGCAGTCCAGCAAGGAATTCAAGCACACCATTAGGATGATTAAGAGAGTACATAAACTGAAAGCAACCACCTACTCCAGGGATTACCTTAATAACATTTTAACTATATTAAGAGTATTAGAAGTCATGCCCAAACCTGCTTTGAGCTGCAGATGAATGGCACTTCCTGTTCTAATCCCAAAGCCATGGTCAGTATCCTAACTGGCAAACTCAGTTCAAGTTTGCTCTATCTCACTTACCTTCATGTTTCCTACCTTGAATCACTAAACTCTCTTTTCACTAAAATTGCTGTAGATCATCTTAGATGCAATGTTCAAAACCAAACGCAATAGCTCTTTGGGCTTGGTCAATATACCAAGCTGTCTGCTAGTCAATACAAAGTGCTACACTGCTTTAGTGCCTTCACAGCGTATATACCTAGCCTCTGGAGAATGACCATTCTATAAGGAAGTTTCCATGACCGACCCAGATAGCCATCACCTTATTAGCCTCACCAGAATCATCCGACACATGTCTTTCTTAGCCTCATAAGCAATGAAATTAATGATTTGCAGACCCTTGTCAATAATTAGTTTGGCATTCTGGAACCTATATCCTAACTCCCTAAGTTTGTTAGTTTCTTTAAAAAAGTAATGGGTGCAATTAACAAAAGCCATTCAATCCATGCTGCCTGTATGGACCTTACTAAAGCCTTCAATACGATTCCTCATGCTGGCATTATCGCCAAACACAATAGTCTTAATGTTAACCTAAGCATCACCTGTTGCATTGCAAATCACCTCTCCAGTCAAATGCACACAGTAAGAGTTGGTGGTACCTTCTAATCTAAAAGGCACACATTTTAGTGGTGTCCCACAGGGCTGTGTCATGCGTCTCCTCTTGTTTGGCGTCAACATCTCCAATGTGAAAAGAGATGACAAACATCTATGACTAACCATGTTTGGCAATGATTGTAAATTGGATGCTGTTACTGACTTTCAGTGTCCCCATGGGCAGTCATATCCTCTAAGAATGTTTTGCCAGAATCAGAAATTGGTGTATTGTATTGATGATGGACTTACTAAGACTGATTAATTTACAAAAATGTTTTATATCTAGATAAAGGATAAATGAAAACAAAACAAAATCAATGTGTGAACTATACCCCAGTGGGTGACTTCATACAAGATAATGCAAATTTTGAGTCATTATAGGCCTAAATACCTAGGTATAGGGATAGCAAACAGAAGTGCAGACTTACCAAAGGAGAAATGGGCTGAGCTGCTTAAAAGGATTGGAACTATGATGACCAGGTGCGAGGTCTTGAAGGCTGATTTACCCATAAAATTCAGACAATGAAAATGTTTGTGATTCCATTGATTATAGACATAAGTCGATCTTTTTTTTTTTTTTTTTCAATGACCCAAGGAAAGAGACATGGACTAACCTAAAACAAATGATTACCAAATATTTATGAAGGGAGACACTCGAAAGTGGAGTGGATAATCATGACACTGTCAATAAGCGAGTGGAGGCGTGTAGCCCCAGATCTTGAACTGCGTTATAGAGCAGCTCAGATTAAATGGTTGCATACCATTCAGATGGTAAGTTGTTATGTCAAGTGGAAGGATATAGTGATGCCCACTCAGGGCATTTACCCATGGTCCCCAGGCAAGGAAGTTTTAAAAGATAGCACATTAGCAGGGCAACTACCTAAAAAGTAGACACAATTTTGTCCAAAAAGGAAATGAGTTGTCAGAAATTTGAGTTATGATGAACAATTGGCATGGCAAATCGCAAGAAGAGCTCAGATAAAGAAATGCTTAGTCAGTGGGTAGTGACTGAAATAAATATTTTATTCTAGGAGCAGATCAGGAAGGAGGACAGGGTGATGTCATATGAAGAATTTAGAGACACCCCCCCCCACCTGCCCCAGCAAAACTACTGTGTTATATGGGACTGAGAGAGCTTTGATGGAGGAACACAAAGGAAAGGGCTCCAGGGGCCTAAGATAATCGAGATGCTAATACAAGCAAGAACAGCAGAAGCAAATGGAGAACAACATAGTGGATAGAATATATGGGGCTTTGGTGATGGATGATAAAAAGGGAGCTATTCAGCAACAGATAACCATGTGGAGGGTAGACACCACATGAGAAATGATGGGAGAAATGTGGTGAGTTAGGTCTGAATTTCAGTAAAGTCACTAAATTCCAGAAATTTAGGATGTTCATATGTAAGTGTCTACATAAGTATTTTACACTCCATCCAGAATAAATTGGATGATCCCCAAAAGCAATGGAAATTGTTGGAGGTGTCTGCAAGAAGTAATAGGAGAATGGAAGCACGTTTTCTGGGAGTGTAACAGCGTAGCTATCTTTAAGATAGTAGCCATCTTGGGATTAATGCTTCTGTTTTGCTTCTGATAAGAGAAGGAGCAAAGGTCATTGATTCCTGGCTGGTTGGGTTGGTGTTCAAGGCATCTATCAGGAAAATGCAACAAGCCTACATACTCCTGCATCATTTGGGACAAGACTATTGATTACCAAAGAGCCTGTGGACTGTGTCTCATCTTGGGGGTTACTGTTTTGCTTCTCGTGAGAGAAGAAGCAAGGGGGCATTGTATCCCAGCAGCCTGAAGCTGTGGTGAGACCAGCACTAGTTGAAGCCAGGTAGTAGGTAATTAAGTGAATCCCCACTATTCATTATTCTTGACAAAGCTATTTTTTTTCTTTTCAGTTAGTGTTGCTTTATTGGATGCTGTCTAATATAACTTTAGAATATCTCCCTAAGTATTGCATACATAAATCGTCAGGGTCTACTTTAGTAGTTTCCCTTCAATTGTTTTGCAGTGCACCTTGAGTTGACATTTTTCCTGTAAAAGCACTTTAGAAATGTTACCAATGCCTAGTTGCACAAAGAGCAGTTAGTTTGCAGTGACAGGCTCTGCCCCTGGAGTTGCAAACCAGATACTCCTGACTTTACTTTACTTTATATTCTCACTGCAACGTCTAATCATTAAAAAAGTCTTGTTGCCATGGATAGGAACTTTCCCACTATCTCCATTATGAGTCTGGTGGATAGGGGCATACTGAGGAAATGCAGAAATTGCCTCATGTTTTCTTGACATCTAGCTAATTCTAAAACAAACTGATAAGGAATGTTGAGATGAATTTGCACGATGTCAAGGGAGGCAAAGGTCTCACATAAAAGCACTCATAATGTCTATCAGGTTGTCAGTAGTACATTCACTGCACCCATCACACACAATAAGTATCAGACATATAGTCCCACATTTTCTGAGGCACTTAAACATAGCCGTCATAAACCTCAAAGACATCCTAGATGAAGCACACATAAGAAATGCCTCAGCAGCCCCAGATGCACTCTTTCAAAACAACACCTACATCAACACATACAGGCACATCTGATGGGGCCTTACTTCTAAGCTCAGAAGGCAAGCCACCATACAAACAAACATCCTGGTCATTGGAGACTCCATTTTGAGACACACTCTGGTGTCCCTCTCACCAGGATAAGTAAGAAAAAAAGCCATAGTGAGTTGCTTATCAAGGGCCAGGATCTGCCATATTACGCATGCACTCAGGTCAATGGACCACAAATACTAGCATGACTCAGTCGTAATCTATGTGGGTATAAATAACCTGAGACATACCTCCCTAAACTATATGAAGGGAGACATCATGGAGCTCTCTGAACATGTGTCCCAGGCTGGTATGAGCCTAGCATTGAGCACTATTACACCTTCTCCAAGGATGATGCCACAATATGAACTGAAAATGACTGACTTTAATAATTGGCTTAGTTTCCAGTGTCATTCTAAAGGTGGTGCGATATTTACCAACATGGAAGGAGATGGTCAACAGACCACACTGCTTTACCAGGGATGGTCTGCACCTCTCCCCTCTAGGCTTTTGTATACTAGCTAAAACGCTGTCTTCCCCTTAGTGCTTTTTTAGGCAATGCCAAACTGAATATACTTCTGATATAACAAATCAAAATCAAGAAAATCTAAATATGTTAGTGCTCAATGCTAGGAGTCTAAATAAGAAATTCCACTCCCTACAAGCTCTCCTCACCTTAGAGAATGCTGACGTCTGTGCGGTCACTGAGACATGGTTTAAAGCCATGGAGAGCACAGCAGCAGTGCAAGGCTATAATGCCTTCCATACATTTAGACCTACTACTCAGGCAAGGACTAAGTGTGGCGGTATCCCAATTTACATAAAAAATAAATCTAATTCAAGGCTAGTCATGTAGGACAATGCACTTGAGCTTCTTTTTATTCAAATCACAATAGGCAAAATCCCATGCCCCTTCCTTGCAAGCTATAGGTTCCCCTCTTTGACCCAGGAAACCCATATTATGTATTTGAGTTTACTGGAAACATTCATCACCTAACCCAATGCCATATTCATAGATGACTTTAATTACCTCACCTTTAACTGGGAATCAGCTACAACACCAAACATGCAGGCACAGATATTCCTGGATTTTGTCAGCATAAACTCCCTGCATCAAATTGTCAATACAGGGGAGCAAACATACTGGATCTGGTCCTCATTACCATGGGAGAGCACTGTACACCCCCCTACTGTAATATCTTCTCTGGTAAGGTCAGAGTACAAAATGGTCCCCTTTGAAGTAAAAATAAAAAGTGGAATTCTGGCCAAACCTGGAATATTCAGGAACTGCTCTAAGGCTAACTTCATACTATTGAGAGATAACCTGACAAAATGTCAAGCCCTGCACAAACACTGAGAACACTGCTGCCTATGTGGAACTCTTCTTAGAAACCCAATACAGGCATGCTAATAGCTGTAAAGAGGCAGCTGTGCCAACCAGGAATAAGTACAGAACTAACCCAAAAACAAACCACTCTGGGGGAATCACAGCATCAATAGACTGTATAACAGAAGGAAGACAATTATGGCAAACATTAGGAGGTATAGCACCAAGCAGGCTAAAAGTAAAGACTAACAAATCCAGACTGGAGCAACCACAAGACATTATTTAGCTATGTCCGCAACCTCAAAATCAATGCACAGTTGAGTGCAAATCTCATTGTTGATGGAGCCACCTATACCGAGCCAGAAGATATAGCAAACCTACTGGCAGATAAATTCAGCTCTAACTTTACCCCTCTCCCCCCAGTCTCTTTTCAGGAAAAAAACATCAAATATAACCCCCCCTACTATCACTAGGGAACAGATCTTCAATGCTCTCTCTAAGGCCAAGAACACTGCATTGATGGGCTCTGACAATATCCCAGGATGCCTTCTAAATAGTATGAAACATGACTTGTCAGGCCTACTAGAATCACTAACCATAGCATCCAAACATCCTTTGTGTGTCACAAATGGAAAGCAGCAACCGTCATCCCTCTGCACAAAAGCTGGCAGACTACAGACCCTGGAAATTACAGATCCATACCTCTGAGTAGTCTCATATGTAAAACCATGAAAAGAATCATCATGGAAACGATCAATAATGACATAAGAAACCTCCTAACACTGAACCTAACCCAGTTTGGTTTCATCAAGGGCTGGTCATGCCTACTCAACCTGTATGACTTCTTTGAGAAGTTTACTAAAGCAATGGGTGAGAGCAAAACAGTTTACACTGCCTACCTTGACCTGGCCAAGGTATTTTATACAATACCACACTTAGGCATTATTGATAAACTCAAGAGGTTCGGTATAAACCATTATGTCACTTAGTGGGTAGCCAACTGACTCATATACAGGACCCAGGAAATTAGAATGGGGAAGTCCACCTCTGGAAAGAGGCCAGTCACCAATAGTGTCCCACAGGGATTGGTCCTGGGACTGCTACTTTTTGGCATCTACTTCTCTGAAGTCAAGGCCAATGTCAAGGACCTCCAGCTGACCAAATTTGCAGACAACTGCAAATCAGGAGCAGTTATGGAATCCACACTTGCACTAATGTTCTCCAGGAAGGGCTGACACAGACAAATAGCTGGTGTCAGAACTGTGGACTAAAAGTAAATCCCAAGAAATGCATTGACAGTATCCTTCAGGAAGTCACCCACCACTGGTAATGGTCATATTGAGAACACACCCAGTAGTCAGGGATTTAGGGAAAGAGCTCAGTCTAGCACTAGTCAACCAAGACAGTCACCTGGGGCCCACAAGGTTGGGGGTGGCCACTAACTTACATTTCATCTTTAAGAATGCACTCTGCATGTGTTACATTTCTTCTTTAAGGACACATGCAGAATGTGTCCTTAGTAGCATGTGTGCATGCGTCTTTAGTATGACACATGCACATTTAAACTGGAATGGAGTGGAGCATGTGAATCTTGAAACAAGCAGCACATTAAAACTGGAAAGGTTGAAATGAGCTGCATGGATTTTCTGTGCGAATGAGGTTAGTGGAGAATTAAGATGTCAGTGGATTAGTTAGGGGTGACAGCTTAGTTAATTCAATCATGCTCAAACCCTGTACCTTAGTTACAGGAGACAAGAGCTGGAATCCTCTGCACCAACTACCAGACTGCTAGTTTCAGTACATTTTCAAGGAACTGTGAGCTTCAAGGGAAGAGAAGTTTACTGCTGCTCATGTTAAGTTTGTTTTCAATGTGCAACAGTTTTGTTTAGCAAATGGTTGTTACTGTTTATGTTAGACAGCTTGCAAGCAGTGTTTGTAGCACAACAGTTCGCATACTTGCTTTTTGATGCAGACGTCTGTGGGTTCAACTCCTACACCATTTAGATGGTTTGCTGATACTGTATTGTACTTTAAGGGTGGGGTGCTGCAGTCCTGAGTATGGCCTCCTTTGTATGAGATGCCTTGTAATATGAACCTGTTGTCAGTTTGCCATCCATTACCTGTTGTAATATTACCAATTTTTTTTTAATGTAACATAGGTAATTTATTTTTCAAGGGTAGCTGGCATTGGCTTTGTAGATACAACATAAAAATGTTTGTTAGTAGTAACCTCTTCATTATTTACAGAAGTTTAAGGGGCCTTTTATGGTTGAAATGTTCTGAAATGGGCAGTTTTGTCATTATCGGTTCATACATTTTGTTTCATTGCTTATTGGAAAAATGTCCAAAACTACAAATTTAAAACGTACTCTAACAAGGGGTGCTGTATTTTACAAGGAATATAATTTAATACAGTTAGGAAGATTAATCAAAGAACACTTGCATGTGTGCATGGTCCTAAATGTGTGAAAGGTGCCTGCAGATTAAAAACAGCCCAGAGATAAACTTAATCCACCATTGGCCAGATGCATTTACTTTGAATGTGTGTTTCAAAGAATGTGAGTTTCAAGGGCAATGAAGTTTAGTGTTAATGCTAAGTCTGTTTTTATTGTGAGACTGAATTGTTTTGTTTAGCAAATGTTAATGGTGTTTGTGTTATAAAATGTGAAATAAAAGTTTTAAATTAAATCCAAATACCTGTATTCATTGTAGACTTAAAGAAGAAAACAGTATGCACACTGACAGGTTTGAACAGTGTTTATGGTAAAGAGAAATAGTCAAGTAATGGGACCCTGGAATGGCAGTGGGGGGGGGGTGCTGTAGGGGGCTAGGGGGTTGCTGGGGTGGCCTGATTAGTTACCCTGCCTAGGGCCCCATTTGACCATGATCTGGCTCTGCTTGGGGACACATGTAGACAGTAATCTAGCCTTTGCCCATGATGTGTCTATGGAAATGAGGAAATCATTCTATGTTGTGCAAATTATAAACAAACGTATGGCATCTAGGTCCAAGGAGGTCATTGTTCCGCTGTATTCTGCATTCATCAGACCTATCATTGAGTACAGTGCCTGCTTTAGTATGTCCTTAACCAGGCACATCCAAGAACTGGAATGTACACAGAGGTTCCTCACTAAAAGAATGCAGGGTATAAGTAACATGCAGACCACCTCAAAGCCCTATTCCTGTATCCTTGCATTCTGTCTCCTATAAGTTGTTGAGGAGAGATCTATGCCTGGCATACAAGGCTTTGTCAGACCCCACCCTTTCGGACCTCCTGCATATCAACAAAACAATCAGCATCAGAATTACCCATTCTAAAGACTTAAACCTTGCCTATGATATAAATAGGACCTGCTGGAGAGATAGGTATATATCCTAGAGACTACCCATCCATGTCACGCAGAGTTCCTCCCTAACCCAATTCAAGTGTAACTTGACCAATTGGATGTTGAACAGGAAATTCAACCCTGATTTGGTACCTGTTTCTCTAATAGACACAGACAGACTGTAAATGACTGTGAATGGTTAATTTCCCAGGCCCTGCTTGTAAATGTGTCATCTTCCAAGCCCCTGCTGACACTTATTAAGGGTACCAGAACTTGTCAGAGATTTGGGATGCATGACTAGGCTTAAAAAGGCCCCAGTGCTTGTTAGCCTACTACTCACCTTTGCCCTATGAACCTAAGAGAGTCTCACAAGGACTAATTAATAAAGTGATGGGAAGAGTAATAGAATTGACAGACGGAGACTATCATTTTAATATAGTAGTGAGACCTAAAGCACATTATAAATAAGCACTGACAGTATTAATTAAAATGTTGTCAAAGAAGAAAATCACTAAAAAGTAGAACTCCTTAAATGAGCCCACTATAAAAGACTTACTAGAATCAATACATACCTTGGAAGATGTAATTGAAGGCCCTTCCAAAAGGGAAAGGGAAATATTACGGGAAGAAATGGAAAAGTTGGGGGAGGATATTGCACAAATAGAATGGATGAAAGGGTTGGGAGGGTGGCCTAATGGTTAAGGTGTTTGCCTTACAAACACAAGGTGCAGGGTTTGAGTCTCACAAGGGATAATTGGCTAGGCTTAAAATGGCTCGCAAGGGCAGTTAGCTTAGTACTAATCTATGAACCTATGAACCTATGAAGCTAGCAGAAGTAGGATAGGGTTAAGAGGGCCATATAAATGGCAAATGCAAGGCGGTGTGAGCTGGATGGGTTACAAAGTGCGCAGCGACTGCTGTAATAAGCACAAGAAGTTAATGTGGCACTTGGGCCATTTACATAGTTTGGATTGTAAAGGATGTTGCAAAAAACACAAATACTGATATATCAATGTACAATGGTATACAATGTGTCATGTATGTGTTTATGCAAAGAATAATTAATTAAAAAATAACAGACTTGTATTCTTCACAACATGCTTATATATGTGTGTGTGTGTGTGTGTGTGTGTGTGTGTGTGTAAGTTTGGGAGTGCGGGGGCTGGGTTTACTCTCTTGCAAAAAATGAACTTTTGTGTGTTTTTCATCATTTACATTTAATTTAATTAAAAAAAATTGTTGAAATGCAACTCACCTGTAGTAATTTAAAATAAAATAGGCGAAGCACGGAAAATAATAATTTATTTTACTAAGTGGTACTACAACTGTCGATCTTCATTTTTCTAACATCAGCAGATTTGTAAATAATACCGAAGCTTGCTGGCGCAGTCCATGACTATTGATCCAGTCATGTAGAAAAACAAACAGACATCATAAAAACTGCAGTGAACAGGCAAACAGAACTCTGCCATGACTCTAATTCCTTTTTCAACATGCTGTTGCCTTTTACATTTGCATTATTACAGTGTATGTATCCCAGTGATAAAATTGTTCCTGTGGTTCCTAAAATGTAACTTCAGTAGATCTGCTTCTGTATAGATTATATTTGTTTAGTAGCATCCCAACTTGGTCAAGACCAAGAAAGTAGTATCTTTGTTTTAGATGGCAGTCAAAAAAACAGCTCCTATCCTTCCACTGTTTTCATAATATACAACATTACAGGTATCTTTAAGTATCTTACATATGACTGTGCTACGTACCTGACATTATGAAGATATGAAAATATAAGGATGCTGGTGGAATAACACCCCTAATCAGTCAAGTCTGTCTGAATGTGACAGCTGGTACGTACACCGTTGTCTCCCCCCACTCTAAGCTCATCCTTTCTTTGCTCTGGACCAAGAAGCTATGATTCTGTCTGATGACCTACATTGTACCACTGCTCAAGTATTACAGCCCATTGTCTTACAACCGTGAAGGAGTGTTTTCTCAATTTTGTCTTGAACTGTCCTCACCAAAAGTTACCCATAATTCCTCCTTTCCCCTTTGTCATTCCTTTTTATCTCCACCAATTCCACATGCCTCTAATATGATATACCTAGTTTACACCCTTCTTTCTTTATCCTTCCCCTAGATATAAATGTCTAACTTTCCAAGACATAACCCAGCTCCTCCCTTTCATTCACCATTTTGAAAATATAAATTGTATGATTTCTAGCAGCATACTTAAATATACTATTGTGATACTAGATGTGTCTCTTTGCTGTGTGGTTTTCCAGACTCTTTTGGGATGTAGGAAGAGTCTTCTGTTTCACTGATGCCTAAGAGCTGTGGAATGATGACACATAGAGCCACCAGAAGATGGGTGCAGTGAGCCATCATACCACAGATGACCATTTAAAGTCTTAATCAGAAAAGTGATGCTAAATGATGTAATTGCGCATTTCATATGTATCTGTACATCAAGAACAGGATGCCTGTCTCTGCTGCATCCACGTATGCAACACCTGCTCTCCAGCAGAGGTTTTAGAATCTGCAGCATGTTCCACACCCCTGCCCCTCCCAGTAGGAGGGCTGGCCAGTGAACATTTCATGTTATCCTCTCGGATGATTCTTTTATGACACTGGCTGTCTTACTAAACCCCGTTTATTTTTACCCCACATTATTTTCCTCTGTCGTGTTTATGGTTACCTTACTAAGTATAAATGCTTCTGTTGGATGCCCTACACAATCTTGAATTTTTCAGCATTAAGTTCCATCTGCTGTATGTCAGACCATAATGCCATTCACCATGGGTCTGTCTGGAGATTTCCATGTCTTATTTATTACTAATGAACCAAGCTTTATATTATCAGCATACAAGCTGATTTTGTTCCTTTAAACCCACTCTGATATTTTATATAAATATACTAAAAAGAACCAGTTTCAGCTGGAAGCCATGTAGCGTTCCATTGTTTAGCGACTTTTCTCCTGATAAGTCCTATCTAACAACTGCTCATACTCTGTGACTTTAAATTATCATACCAAGTTTCTGCAAGGCATAGTGCTATTCGCAGTGTTCTGATCCGCATACCCCGACTGAATTTCTCCTTGTCTATTTCAGTGGTGACACCATCAAAGAACTGGATTACACTTGACAGATAAAGCCTCTACCATGTAAAGCCACTAAACAAATTGCACTTAGGAAGTCCAGTAACATTAGTCCTTCACTGAGGGCATCCAGACCGTCTTCTGTACTATGATGAACCGTGGGCTGCAATGCAGTAATTGATGACTTTTTCCATATGTCTGCTCTTTTTCTTGATTTTTGTGAGTTACAACTTATGGCATTATAGCTTCATCATCATCATCATCTTTCGGCTTTTCCCGTTAGGGGTCGCCACAGCGGATCATCTCTTTCCATTTCTTCCTATCCTCTGCATCTTGCTCTGTAACACCAACCACCTGCATGTCCTCTCTCACCACGTCCATAAACCTTATCTTAGGCCTTCCTCTTTTCCTCTTACCTGGCAGCTCTGTCCTTAGCTTATTTTTCCCAATATACCCATCATCCCTCCTCAGCACATGTCCAAACCAACGCAATCTCATCTCTCTTGCTTTGTCTCCAAACTGTCCAACATGAGCTGACCCTCTAATATACTGATTCCTGATCCTATCCATCCAAGTCACACCGAGTGCAAATCTTAACATCTTTAACTCTGCCACATACAGCTCTGACTCCTGCCTTTTTGTCAATGCCACTGTCTCCAACCCATATAACATAGCTGGTCTCATTACTGTCTTGTAGACCTTCCCTTTCACTCTTACTGGTACCCGTCTGTCACAAATCACTCCTGACACTCTTCTCCACCCATTCCACCCTGCCTGTACTCTCTTCTTCACCTCTCTTCCACATTCACCATTACTCTGAACTGTTGATCCCAAGTACTTAAACTCGTCCACCTTTACCAACTCTACTCCCTGCATCCTCACCATTCCTCTACCCTCCCTCTCATTTACACACATATATTCTGTTTTAGCCCTGCTGACCTTCATTCCTCTGCTCTCTAGAGCATATCTCCACCTCTCCAAGGTCTCCTCAAGCTGTTCCCTACTCTCACTACAGATCACAATGTCATCTGCAAACATCATAGTCCATGGGGCCTCCTGTCTGATCTCATCTGTCAACCTGTCCATCACCACTGCAAATAAGAAAGGACTCAGACCTGATCCTTGATGTAATCCCACCTCCACCTTAAACGGATCCATCACTCCCACTGCAGTCCTCACCACTGTCACACTACCCTTGTACATATCCTGTACCACTCTTACATACTTCTCTGCCACTCCCGACTTCCTCATACAATACCACAACTCTTCTCTAGGCACCCTGTCATATGCTTTCTCCAAGTATACAAAGACACAATGCAACTCCTTCTGACCCTCTCTGTATTTCTCCAATAACACTCTCAGAGCAAACATCGCATCTGTGGTGCTCTTTCCTGGCATGAAACCATATTGCTGATCACTAATCGTCACCTCCCTTCTTAACCTAGCTTCTACTACTCTCTCCCATAACTTCAAGCTGTTAGCATTATAGCTTCATCAAATTCTGGTAATCTGTGCATTTTCTGCAATTTTTTTACTTACTTGTTTTTCCATTCACCACATAGCATCCAATGATCCCCATAAACTCATCTTTGTCTACAATTTTATCTACCTTTATGCTGCCCCCTCATATCACATCTCCTTACCCTGCAGTGCTGCTCTCACTTTTCAAAACCTGGATAATTTATTTGTACTTGCCCACAGTTTTTAATGCAGCCTGTCATTATTTTCTTGATTTTAACCCCTCAGCCTGCACAACAAAGAGATATCCTCAGACTATATGAGTTGTTTACTAGGAAAGTGTTATAATTTCCTGTCACCTCTAGTTCTGAAGTCTGACGTTTCTGGCTACCATCTATGCCTGCCAATTTTTTGCCCAAGATGATAAAAATCTTTTTGTTGCCAAGTTTTACACAAGGCAGCAACACAACCATTTATCAGGTGAGGCCATATACTTGTTTTCAACCATTACCACACTTTATTCAAATGTATGGTTAGGAGCTTAATGAGAGGCTCTATCAGAAAGGCATCATCATCATCATCATCTGCATATCCGAGGGTCAAGATCCACTCGAGTAGCCAGCACATATGGCCTCAACCTGGTCTGTGACATTTATAGGACTTGTTGGCGAGGCAGATTGGTGTCCCAGAGACTCCCCCATCTGTGGAATAGATTCTCTCTCCACATCAAGCAAAGTTCCTGTTTAACTCTTTTTAAGTGCAACCTGGATAAGTGGATGAGAAACAGAAAATGCATCCTTGGGATTCCACCCGTATCCCTGCTGGACAGAGGATTGGGTGCTGACTTGTCTAAACTTGGGCTAAACTCTTGGCTAGGCTTATAAGGGCCTCAGGGTAAATAGCCTAGTAACTTCCTATGATCCTATGATCATCATTTAATGCGACAAGAGTGGGGGGTCATATTTCTGTCTAGATTAATTCACTTCATTGTTTCTCTAACATTTCATGGTTTTGAGCAGCTTGTCTGTATTTCATTTTTCACTACAGTTTATACTGCCATCATATTCATCTATTTTATTTATTTTTATTTGTTAACCGGGTAGGTGGGCCAGTTCAAGGACCCTTTTCAGCCCCAGCCTGGGCCAGAGACACACCAACAACAAAGAAACAGCAATGACTACGTGTTGAAATGGTTGTAGTGCTAGTCCCTCTATTTGATTTTGTAAGCCTGATATCAAATTCTGCCTCTCCCCTAAAGATCTACCTGGAAATTAGCATCACTTACAATGTAATTTATATTCAACATTTTAGTGCAAAGATTAAAAAAGTATATCCATTTAAAAGGTAGCTCTGACAAATTATTTGCAGTAGGTGGCACTGTCTGCATTGTCATTTCAAGTTTCAGCTACACTGCCGCTGATTAACATCCCATTTGTAATAACTGCAATAGAAGCATTTAACATTTATAAAAGTAAATACTCAAAACAGGGGTGTAGCCAGAGAGTTATATTTTGTACTTAAACCTAATGTTGCTGCCCCCACTTCCCACTTGTCATTTTAAAAATGTACTCAGCCCTCAACATGCTACCCCCACAAGAAGCATGTTCTTTTCAACTGTTACAATTTATTTCCATGAAAAGCTAGTTTTAGAGGTGTATTCCTTTTGCATAAGAATTTTGTGTATCGCTATACTATGAATATTCATTTACACAGTTGTAAACATTCTGTGCTTTTTGAGTGTTGACATTTGCAAGAGATGTTCAAAAATAATATTTCATACACCCTTGACTCAGAACACCGTTCTAGTCAGTTCCTCATATAGAAACACTGCAGATGCATCATTTTTCTGTAGATAAGTAAGACTTGTCTATAATAACAGTGGCCTCATGTTGCAAATGTGAGACCAAAGAATTTTAACATTCTCATCTTTTACATTTAAGTTTTCTAGTAAATAATCCTCTACTGTTAAAAAAACAAACAAACTGTAAATTGTTTTCCCTCTAATGAAAGTTATCAAGCCATAAACTATTTTGTGACTAAAATGTAACAGTCTATGGTTCTATTATGTTAAACTCAGAAACAAATAATGAGTGCAGTGTGTTAAGCAAAACTTAACATGACCAGTCTAGCAGAAAATTAGCATAGTGTTTTGCAAATGAGTATCGGTATGGTTATAAGATAAGCGTTATGTATGCAAATGAGGAAAGCAAACATGGTGACATAATTCAGAAACATATACAATTTCCTCAGTGAGCTGCAGCTATCGACTTACCTGAGCCTCGTCATTTCTCAGTGGACAGGTATAAGGCCAATGCTAAGATGCCAGGAGTAGCTTTTTTTAGCTTGTCAGAATATGTTAGTGACCACCTTGAGAGCCAGTGTCCACTCTGTTACACCCTGCCAACCTCCACATTACAGAAGAGTCCATCAGTGACTGATATATCATCACCTTATTTCTGGGACATTGTTGGCTGCAACTGTGTGGACAGAGGCATCATGTGGGAGCTAGTAGGTATGCAGTGTCCTCACATGAGATCAAGGGTGGTATATGGAATACCTATCACAGTGTACAGAAAAATTATGAAGCATTATCCATACTTGTTAAAAGGAGCTGTCAGTGTCCACTGGGGGACATGTTAGCATTTTCATAGGCCTTGGCCTTGCAAATCCCATACAAGTTTTTTGACACAATGCTGATCCAGGTGGAAGTACATATTTGGTTTCCATAGACTGTAGAGCAGAGAGAACCACCACTATGAGAACATTCTACAACATAACATAACCCATTTCCCTGAGGTTCTAGGGGCCATTGACTTCTCCCATATTATTATTATGGGCTCACCTGCTACATATGACATCCAGTATAAAAACTGGAAGGACTTTCACTTCATTAACTTCCAGGTGGTGTGCATTGCACAAGGTGTTATATACACTGTGTCTATGCACCATCCAGAAAGCTCCAGTCATTGCATATCTGTCATACATGTGACCTGTACAAGCATTTTCTGTGGGGGAACTTTCCACAGGGTCATCTAGTTGGTAGATAGAGGCCAGAAAGCTCCATTCCCATGAGCATAAGTAACAGACTACTCATTATGGCATTTGCTGTTGTGTGTCACAGCAAATGCTGGATACTGTGCGCTTCCATATGAGGCAAAGGTGGACACAATTCATCAAGGTATTGGCAAAGAGGCAGCATCTGGTCCACAGCTATGGTATGTGACAGGACAAACACAGAACAAAACAGATGCATGCATTAGCACCCACAGCCTATGCATTACATTGCATTGAATGGCCATTCTGTTAATCATACATAGCATACCCCAACTTAGCCAGAGGGATGGGCAGGGAACCTTAACTAAAGGCGTGGGGAAAAGCAATGCTACCATAGGTAAAAGTGTCATGGGAGGTGTCTGCTTTAGGAAATGCACATGGATAGGATGTTATGGGGTATTAGTGATCTCATACTCCAGTAATGGTGTGGAATTTACAAGGCTGGAACTATGTCTGAATGCGCCATGTGGCCCTGCCATTCCAGGTCTAGAGGCAGCTGGTTTGGGAACAGCAAACACATGTAGGAATGTTGCCATGGCCTCAACTGCATCCACCATGTTGTGTCTGAGCATGGATATTAATTACTCATGGTAAGGCTACAGGAGAGTGGGCTTACATTAAACTGTGGGGCTTAACCAAAATTGTAATAGGACATGTGTTAGCCACTTCAGTGAGAGTGTCCATAGCCAGTGGTGAAGGCTACAGTGGAGCCATATAACCTTTGGTCACACCCATGCGTGCATCCCCAGACTGGGATGAAAGCCACAGTGGGGCTAAATGAGTGTTGGTCACATCCAGGTGAGCATCCAAGGCTTGGTATTGAGACAACCATGGACAGTCTGGGCAATGTGGCTGTATTGGGAATGGTGTGTGTTAACCTGTTGTGCAGTCTTGCAGTAAAAAGCTGTTTTCTAGCACAAGCACAGTGGCAGGTTCACCCCAGCCACACAGATGCATTAATGGATACCAAGTGGGTAAGCACTGCTGTGAACAGGCATGTCTGCTCCAGGTCCCTATATGCAGAGTATCACTCTGCCTGTGGTTCTGAATGTCTCACAGTCTCTGCAATGGCTGAAGGTCTTTGTTCAGGCTGTCCTGCAAAATTAGCAGCTCTGACATGGTCTGATCAGTGGCCACCTCTGCCTGGATGACATATTAACATTCTGTCCATCTGCTGGCTGCCGCCAGCGTCAGCACTCTTCAATGATATATGTGCATACCTTAGAGGCAGCGTTCACCTCTGCTGCCTGAGGTGGTGATTTTGTATTAGGGGTGGGACTGACATGTACATGATGGCATATGATAAATACAGGTGATATCAGAGGTTCATCCTGGATCTCTGCAGTCCCCTCAGCTGTGAGAGAAGTGAATGTGCCCTCCACTGTTAGTGTTGTTGACAGCACCACTGTGTCCACAGACTGGTGCCATGATTGTAAACTTCTGTAGACACGCTGATTTCAGGCATGTGCCAACTTGTGACAGATCCATTTCCAATGGAACCTATGAATGCACTTAGACAACATACTAGTGTTAAAGCTGGTACATGTATGTGACTCCCATCATCATGTGGCACACAGACTCCTACATGCCAAGAAAATTCAAACAACCCGTGGACACATACATACCTTCTGGGTCAGGATACCTCTGATGCAGCCTGATGTCCTTGTGTAAGACAAAAATGCAGATGTGCATGGCATGTTCCACTCCTCAGGGCATGCTTGATTAAATCATGCATGGCATGTTCCACTCCTCAGGGCATGCTTAATTAAATCATGCATGGCATGCTCCACTCCTCAGGGCATGCTTGATTAAATCATGCATGGCATGTTCCACTCCTCAGGGCATGCCTGATTAAATCATGCATGGCATGTTCCACTCCTCAGGGCATGCTTGATTAAATCATGCATGGCATGTTCCACTCCTCAGGGCATGCTTGATTAAATCATGCATGGCATGTTCCACTCCTCAAGGCATTTATTTATTCATTACCAACAAATAATAAAAAAAAAATGTTCCACTCCTCAGGGCATGCTTGATTAAATCATGCATGGCATGTTCCAATCTTCAGCTGGTACATCCCATGTACAGATTTGGAGACTTATACTCTGTTGTGCAGCTTGTCTGTTGTGCAGCCCTGTTGTCCCAGGGGGTCATAAAAGCAGATTAGAATATCTGAGTATAAGACAATGTCCTACAGGAACAGCTTGTGACACTACTCATCTGGAACATCCCTCACAGGCACTCATATAGGTCTGACCAGCGCAGTCAATCTACCACCAGATATTAATTTTCTCTCACTCTCACCACTGAGGTATACCAGGAGTTTCTCAGTGTCTACTAGCTGCCACTGTGTCAGGGGGAGCTAAATTCTAGTGGTCAACCTGTTCCTGACAATTTCCTAAGCCATGGTCTTGGCATGAAGGATCTATTACAGTGTTCCTGTGATAGACATGGACCATATTTCTATTATGACCATACACTGCACTGATGTCCTGCACCTGTCCCTGCCACAGCTAGTCTTTGAATGCCTTGTCTGCTTTACTGGTACACCTGCTATATGTGTGTGGGGCCTGCAGTTCCACTTCTGTCTCCTGTGTGATGTACTGCTCCAGCCTTTTCTGTTCCCTTGATCCCATAATAGGTCAAGTAGACTTTTAGGTGCATATGTAGATCAGTGTGGGAATGCAAGACTGTCTATGTCAGCCATTATCTGCTTTCTTACTCCCCCCAGGACATCTGAGGTGGGAACAGCTCTGCATGCTACCATAAGGTAACTGTTCTGATGTTGTGCCATAGTGTGTCTAATGTGGACATGTGAGCTACATGTACTGTCCCTTGCACTTGTGTCACTGACATGATGTGTGGCTGGTTTACTGGAGACATAGCATTCTCAGTAATCTGTCCTGTTGTCAGTGTGCATATGCAATAGTGTATAGACACTGACATGGCAGGCCTTTGACTGAGCCTGCCTGTTGTCTCACTGTCTGTGTGGACTAGGTGGATGTGCACTCTCCAACTCTCCATAAAAAAAAAAAAAAAAAAAAAAAAAAAAAAAACTGTAGCCTGTTCTTCCTATTTCCTGTGACTTAGGTGGATGAACATCCACTCAGATGTCCACAACCTGTCCTGCCTGTTCCCTCTACCCTGAATGGATGAAGACCCTCTATGGGACTACAAACTTTACTGGCTGTTTGAATCCTCCCAAGCCAATGAAACACCTGTGATGTCCACTGTAGCATTACCTATATGCAACAGTGTTTGTGGTATCTTTGCCCCCTTGAACAGTGCTTGAAACACCGTAGTTCATTTCCACTTATACAGTCTGTTGTCAGTTTCCCTATCTGGCAGTACACACTGATATTCACTTTCATCAGATTCTCTGTGTTGCTTACTGTAATGTGGCCTCCTGCAAAATGGTGTCTCGGATTTTTATCCTACTGAAGTGGGGGCTCACACCACAACTATTATGCTAATGAGGGAATTTAGTGTGACCAGCTCTGAAATCCACCAGTTCCTTTGAAATAATGGAATGAAAGTGCTCAACTGTTTTTTTGTGTAATAAAGTTGATTCAGCACGTTATTCTGTGTCATTCCAGTACTATGGGTCAGTGTTATATTAGTTTGTTGTTGTCCTGTGGAAGTTCCGATTTGGTCAAGATGCAGCAGTAATGCAATACATTGCCATCCCCATTCCAAACTATGGGGCCTGGTCTGGCTCATGCTTAGTCTTTGAGGTCACATAGGTTGCACAAGCCAGAGAACCATGGCCTTATTACTAAAGATTTGTATCATAATAATGACCATGGTCATCAAGCTGCCAAGCTACCTGCCATGCCTGTTCATGGACATTGAGGTCGTATCAGGTGTGTTTGTCTGCAGAGCTGACCATATTACTATATCCTTCCCTCCCTCTGATCACATGTATTGTGCTACAGTAGCTGGGAATCATGCTAGTGTACGGTGCACTGATGTGCATCATGTGATCTCTGAGATGTGCATCATGTGATCTCTGAGAAATGCAGCCATGTACCCCGGCTACCATTTTCACTCCTGGACTTGACTTGGGAAGTGGACATAGCCTCAGCAGAATCAGTCTGTGGTGGGGCAACACAGTGGTGCAGAATGGAGTGAAAAATCATTTTACACCTGCTGTACACACAACACAGGGAGTCCTTGCTAGGAGATTATGAAGGTCCCCTATACAGAGTTGTCTGGCATCCTTTTGCCATGCAGAAAGTGATGTACTGGCATCACCCACTCTGGCAAGTGGTGCTGGTATAAATATAGTGACCTAAGGAGGTATCACTCAGACATTAACCCCAGTGGAAGAAGTGGTTAGAGAAAAAAAAAGCTTAAATATTACTGTTAGTAGTGTGTTTTTGGTGTGTAACTGTACAGTAGGCCTGGCAACCGTAGTTACAAATGCCTTCTTCTGACACAGATATATTGTACTTACTAATGCTTTTTCTGTTTTGCAGTGGTGCAGGAGTGAACAAAACAGGACTGTCTTCCAGGAGAAGCAGGCCTAGCTCTTCTGGTGGTGAGGTTAGTGTGCTATACTGCTGGCATTACCATATAACTTTACTTAAGAAACTGTTTACAACAACACCTGGCTGTTTTTTTTTTTTTTTCAATGTCTAACCATCTCTTAGGTGGTCATTGGCTTTGTAGATTTTTTTATCATTGTTTTACTGTGTTATTGTCCTAAATAGGAAGAATTGCTGTATCTGTGCTATTGTCTGCTGTATAATAGTGAGCACCATTATCATGGCTTTTTATTGCTTTGCTCAAAAATTTCCCCTTCCGGGTTTGGTTTTAATAAAATGTACCAGGTGACTCCCATTGACCACTGTATATGTGTCCTGCATAGTTCTCTATTTCATTCTCTTTTAATTATATTGTTTTGTTGGTTTGCTTTTTTCTCCACTGATTTTCTTTTTTTTCTGCAAGGGAAAAAAAAAAAGAACAGAATATGAGTCCTTGCTTACACTGTGGGCTGAGACAGTGCCATTTGTTGTTCCTCAGACCACTCACTGGTTTCTCTGGGTTCCTTTGGTATAGTCCCATCTGTCACCATGTACCTGGAGTTAGCCACATCCTGGTGTTTATTGTAGGCTTTCTATTGTGTATAGCAGAAATCCATATCAGACTAACCTAGTCTATATTTGCCTGAGGAAAATATGTCACTGGATTCTTTGTCTGATTCTCACCTCCAAGGCTTTAATTCAGGGTAAAGTCTGTTGTTTCCAACTCCATTAGACAAGTTTTCATTTTGTAAGACAAATTCCAGGATGAAGGAAGTACTTTTGTGGGAACAAGTGGATGGTCCCCCTAAACCAAGGAGATATTATGATATGCTGCAAGTGGATTTCCCTCGTGCTACACCCACTCCTCCTATTATGCCAGGCTCAGAGGATGCGTTAAATGTTACCTGCAATAACGCCGGCCCTCAGCCTCCTTAACTCCAAAAAAAAAAGGCAGAACACTTATTGATACCAATCTTTCTTAATTTCTCCAAATATTTTGGGTTTTTAATACCATGACAGGAATTGACCCCATTCCTAAGTCAAAGTATGATTAAAGTTCATAACATTAGTATCATTTCACTCTTTTATGTCAGCCAAAAGTGCTCTTCACAGCACCCTCAATGCGCCCACTAATGACTCCTTCTGCAATTCATACAGAGTTACATGTATTAATAACATATCTAAATATGATTGTAGACTCCTTTTTTATAAGACCCATTGCTCCTACTGTTATTGGAACTATCTGTGTATCTTTCTCCCACATTGCTCTCATTTCTGTTTGCAAATCCTGATATTTTATCACTTTGTACCTTTCTGTACGCAGGACACGGTAGTCATTGGGTGTGGTGATTTCAATGATCAATGCTATTTTTGCCTTCTTTTCCTGGACCATTATATCCAGTTTTGTAGCATTTATCTTTTGAACTGTTGGTAATGGGTGATCCCATGTGATGTAGACTTCATCATTTTGTATGATGCCTTGTGGTTCATGTTTCTAGTGTTTTTCAGCCACTTCAGTACCATAATGTTTGCAGAAGCCTCAGTGCGACAGTCTTGCCACATTATTGTGCCTTTCAGTATACAGTCCTTCTGCCACTCATATGTTGCAACCAGCAATAAAGTGTGTGACTGTTTCCATTTCTGTTTTACAAAACCTACATTTGTCTGTTTCTCCCACATGTTCAATGGACTTCGTAAACCAACGTGTACATAACCCAATATCTTGTGCCGCCAATATTAACCCTTCATCTCTTGGTTTGAACTCTCCTCTCCTTAACTATTCCTGCATTCGTTCCTAATCAACATGAGGTTCTTCTAGAAGTTTTCTATACTTGCAGCTATATTTATGCATTTTCCACATTTCTTGCCTTCTCATCTGGTCATTCACCTTATATTCATTCTTTTGGTTTTTTTTGGCTCATTCAGTTGCTGTCTGTTTTTTTATCTGCTTGTGGTTTGATTTCCATTCCTGCTTGATGCCGATATGCTTCTGCTAGCCTAAGCAGGGAAGTCATCTTAGATTAATTCTTCTCATGTTTCAAAACTTTCACTACATTTGGGTCTTGTGAGGACAGCAGATATGTGTGGAGTCCCATGATTACAGCTCTGTACATGTAATCAATTTCAAGGAGGCCCATACCTCCTTCGGGATAGTGAATATATATAATCTTGGTATGCACTGATTTTTATAAATCATTTGGTGATTATGAAGCATCCTTCTTGTTTTCTATTTGAATCTATACAACACATTTTGGGGTCAGTCAATCACTCCAAAACTGAAAGTTAGGACAGGAAGAGCAAATTGGTTTATAGCTTGGATTTTGTTCGTAGATGTCAATACTGCTTTCAGGATTAATTTAAGTCTTCTGAAGTATTCCTTGTTAAGTTTTATTCGCATTTGTTCATGTTTTATTGTTGATCCTTCATCAGTTCACAAATATTTATACACTCCCTCTTGCTCAAGTTCTTTTATATCACATTCTTGTCCCAAACTGATGTTTTCTTGGTGCTGTGGACATGAAGGTGAGGCATTAGACAGATTTCATAACATAATTTCCTTCTTCCAGTTTATTCTGTCAGATGCTGACAGCTTGTGGGATTGTTCTGTCACACTTCCTCAGACGTTTTGTCATGTCTGAATCCTACAATTTCTAACTTGCGTCAGGTGTCTTACATGCACTGAAGAGTGTGTATGATTGTGCAGATACTGTCTAGGGTCACAAATTATAACTATTCAGAAGTAAGACTACCAGCAGGATAATGCCTTTAACTTTTGTGTAGTGTTTCTCAAGCAAATCTTTGGCCCACATAAGGCATCATGACCTTTTTGTAGCACTATATGGGGCGCTACTGACCAAATAGGCCCAAGTGGCCTAAGGCCATTCCTGTTCTGATGTGTATTCTGATGTGTATGTGATGTGTGTCAGGGTCTCCCTACAAAATTCTAGTGACATGCCGGATTACTGTGATATTATTCAAAACAATTGGAGCATTCTACATACTATAAATGAGTTGAAGAGGGTATTAGATGTGACACCACATTTTTCTTTTAAAAATAATAAGTCTCTGAAGAAACACCTTTGTTATAGAGCACAACATCACACAAGCGCAATTCAATCTACGAGGATGGGTACTTTTTCTTGCAGGGGTTGCTCAACTTGTAAGTATGTTTACACTGGGTCTACATATGTGCATCCTGACAATGGGTCTAAAATAGAATTAGACTTCTATGCAGACTGCAAAACTACTAACATGGTGTATTTCAGTTTCTGTCAAACCTGTCATGCTTTCTATGTAGGAAAGACAAATAGGCCTTTGAAGGAAAGAATCCTTGAACACTATAGGGACGTCAAGAACAAGAGAGAGATGAACGCTCTAGCTCAACACGTTATGCAACAGCGCCCTGCACGCTCCTTTAAGTTTTTTGTACTTCAGATTTTAAATGTAGGTATGAGAGGTGAAGATTTGGTTAATTGTACAGAAGCAGCTGAACAAACATGGATTTTGCTTTTTAATGCAGAAAAACCTCCATGTTTGAATGGGGCTTTTACACTTAAACCTTTTTTGAAAGCTCACCCCTTGAAACATTAATATATTAATCGTTTTTATGTTTATATTCCTTCATGGTTTTTGCATACATAGTTTTATTTTTCACTTTTTATATATTGTTTTATTATTTTGGCTTTTCCCGATTAGGGGTCGTCACAGTGTAACTCTGGTCCGCTCATGATTGGCAGTGGATTTTTACAGTGCCAAGTTGCCAGCCTGACTCCCAACCTTCAAAGAAGGCATGCCCATTCACACTTGCGCCTACCTGCATGTCTTTAGCATCACTCGACCACAGAGAGGACATGCAGACTCCACACAGAAGGCGCTCCAGCCGAGAACCGAATGGAAGAACCTCTTGCTGTGAGGCGACAACGCTAACTGCTGCACCACCGTGGCCATATTATAAATTTTTTATTATTATTTGAAATTTTAGTTCATGGTATTTCTTTGTTATTAAGGGCTTTTTAAATCTTAATTGCTTCACCTTGCAGATGATTGGTTGACTTTTTCTTTAAAAGTTGTTTGATCTCATTTCTTTTTTGTCTGATGAAGTGAAGGGATATTCACAAAAGTGCTCACCTATTTGCATTTTTGATAATAAAGTGTGTTTGCTTTTAACCTTGTTGGCTCGGTACATCATTTTTTTTATAGTTACCATTCTGCCATTTTACCTCTCACAAAGTCCAACAACTCACTTTTTATGTCCTTACATTGACTGCTGCATTATTCTTAACATATGGGATTCCCTGCTGTGGAAGCCTGATGTCCAGCCAGTCTACCAAAGACTCCTGATGCTTTAAAGTTTGTCGAATGTCATCCAAACGCTTCTTACGTAGTGTAGGGCATAAAGATGACATTCAGGCCTACCATAGTATGAACTTCTTTGCTGCCAGTCCGAACGGATCTTTTTACCATTGGTCTGTTTAGCTGCATCTGTTTTCTGCCATTTGAATGCATTTTCGTTCTCCAGTGACTACCTACGCTTGTTTGCTGACTTCTTTGCAGTTGCAGATAAATGCCCTGTTGTTTTTTTTTTATTTTTTCTTGTCTTGTTTTGTGCTTCTTGGGGTTAATGTCATCCAGGAAGGGTAATTGCCAGTGTAGGAGACAGATTCCCCATAAAGACCACCATGATAAGTGTCTTTTTTGTCTAGGAGCTTCTCATGACCATACGTCTTGTTCAATTTGTCAGGCATTCATCCCAAAAACCCTTCGTAGTAGACTTTCTTCCCTTAACTTTTATCTTAAGAACCAGTGTTTTAAGCTTCCTTCTAAAGATACAATGGATGGAATCTCCTGCTCTGAGGGTCAGCCATTAGGGAAGAAGAAGGTGAAAAAGGTATGACCAGAATCTTCCACTGTCCAGCCTCTGCCAGGTGTTTCTCCTGAGGTCGTTATAAACCCAGAGGCTCGCTTGACTGTGTTCTCAGATTTCTCTGCCATGACCATGTTGCAAGATGGTGAGGATCCAGCTGGCAACAAATCCAAAGAGGCTTTGCAGGTATCCATCTTGGATGTTCAGGGGGAAGCATGGTTGATTTTATTGGAGGGGCCTAGGGGAATTCCTCCATTTTTAGTTGGGGAAGAAGTTCCTACTACTGTTCTTGACTGTTGTTCTAGGTCTGAGCCTTCTCAGTTTTTTGGAAGGGATGTTCCCTTAAAAAAGAAACATAAACTTAAACATGCTCCTTCTGCTCCTAGGAGTCCACAAAGTCCGTGGTAGGCCTTTATTCAGGGGCTATTTACTGTTTTTATGTCCTTAAAGCCTTTTCAAGGGGTTTTGGTTCCTGCTCCTCCTTGGTCCTCTATTCCCCTTCTAAGACCTAGAGAACAGGATTCTTCTGAGGATGATTTGGATTCTGATGATGAATCACTGACTTATTCTACTCAAATTATTTCTCTTTTGGACTAAGGGTCAGAGGAAGAGGAAGAGGAAGCTATTAGTCCTGATGTTCCTTTTGAGGAAATTTCCTTTGGTGATACACTCTCTAGGATGATGGATTTTTTTAAGTGGGATTGTGCTCAGGCCTCTGATATCCATGAGAGGTACTGTGAGCTGCTGCAGTTGGAATCCCCTAAGCCTGAGGCAGTTCCTCCTGTTTTGGCTGCTTTGCTGGATGCTTTTTCCAAGGCCTCTCATGCACCTGATTCTCTGCCCCCTGCTCCCAAGAAGCCCGACAGGTACTATAGGGTGCCTGAGGATTGTTATTTTTTATATAAATGTCCTGCTGCTGACCCCTCTGTAGTGTCTGCAGCCTCTGATAAGCTGTCTACTTCCTTTGCCCAAGTTATTGCCTTCTGACAAGGACAGAAGAGCTATGGGAAGTCTGGGTAAGAAGGTTTACACTTCTGCTGCCCTAGCTTTTAAGGCTATTAATTATCAGACCCATATATCCAGGTATGTGTTGGCTCTTCTTTCTCAGGCCTGTCAACTTATTTCTGATTTTCCAGACTCTGAAGGTAAAACTTCTGTTCTTTCCTTGCTAGGGACTTCCTCTCAAGTAGTTAGTCATTCTATTAAATGTAGTTATGATGTTGCAGATGCCTCTACTAGGGATGCTGTTTTTGGTTCAGTGATGAGGAGCTATTCTGGGCTTAGGCTTCAATCTCTACATGATGATATTAAGGCTAAGTTGATGGATGCTCCTCTGGATTCTAAGCTTTTGTTTGGGGAAGCTGCTGCTGGTTTGTTTAAGTCCTTTCAGGATAAGGGTAAGGCCTTATGGGAACTTAAGCATGTGTTTGTTTCTCCTGTGCCTAAATTTCAGAGAAACTACCCAGCTAAGCCTGCCTTTGTTTGTAGGCAAACACATCCTTCTACTGAAGGTAAAAAGAGTGGCAAATGAACTCCTCCTGCTAAGGCTCCTCAGTTTTTAGGGACTCCAAAGCCTTCCTTTTCAGACAAACCAAGTGCTATATGACTATCCATCCCTTCCCTGCCACATTCTTCTTTTTTTTGCTCTTCTCTTTCTCTTCTTCTTTGGCCTCAGATCACTCAGGTTCTTGGGTTCTGTCAGTCATTGGTCAGGGGTATTTCATGGTGTAGAAATCCTGTCCTATTGTTATGGGCATGTCTCAGCCTCCTCAGGAACAAATTCCCTTTTTCACAGAGGGTCTTCAAAATCTCTTGACTTAGGGTACTATTCAAGAGGTGCCTGTGTCCCAAAGGGGAGAGGTTTCTATTCCAGACTGTATTCTCATCTCAACACTTTTCTAAAATTTAAATGTTGTCTCTTCAGATTCTTTTTCCTCTCTTGCTTCCTCAGGGATATGTTTTGTTGTTTCCCTTCTTCAGAGTCTGGGGTTCACTATAAATTTCAAAAAGTCTTCTCTGACTCCTTCTCAGGATCATGTTTTTCTGGGTTGCAGGATTCAGATGGTGCAAATGCTTGCTTCCCTGCCCCCTGTGAAGGCCTTAACTCTCATTTCTTTCTTTCACACTCTTCTTTCTCTGGCTTCCATTAGCACCAGGGAGTTTCTGAGAGATCTGGGTTTCATGGCATCCACCATTCCGATGCTCCCTTTAGTCAAACTTCACATGAAAAAGTTTCAATGGTTTCTGAAGTCAGTGTGACTCCAAAATGCACATCCTCTAGACTTTGTGATTCCTCTTCTTCCTTGTCTCAGAACTTCAGACATGGGATGGGGGTGACATTTGGCTCCCTAAAAGTTCAGGGGGTGTGGTTGCCTTGTCAGCAGAAGTAACACATCAGTGTCAGAGAGATGAGACCTCTTCTGCTGGCTCTTCAGGCCTTTCATCCTCTTTTCACTCCAGGGCCTCTCAATGTGTTCACAGATAATATCACAGCGATGTGGTATATCAACATACATGGAGGAATGAGAGCTTATCTTTTTTGCCAGTTGGCACTTCTTGTATGGGATCTTGCTGTCAAGTATCAAATGACTCTTCAGGAAGTCTATATCCCTTTCAGTCAGAACATTGTGGCAGACACTCTGAGCAGGTCCTTAACTCAGTCCCATGAATGAATGCTTCACAGGGATGTGTTTCTGGACATTATCCACCAGTGGGGTACCCCTCAAGTGTTTTTTTTTGCCTCACCTCTGAACAGACAACTTCCTCTGTTTTGTGCCAGAGTCCCAGGTCCTCTGGTGTGGAAAGTGGATGCCCTTGCATTTTCTTGGAAGGGGATGTTTCTTTATGCATTCCCTCCCCTTCCTTTCATTCCAAAAGTCCTGTTCAAAATTCAACAGGATGCTCTCAAAATCTTGTTGGTGACTCCCTTTTGGCCGTGACTGTATTGGTTCTCTTTTTCTGCATTTAACCAAGGGCAATCATCACAAGTTACCTCACAGGGTGGATCTCCTCACATAAGACAAGGAATCTCTAATTTATCCCCGACTGTCCATGCTTCAACTGACATTGTGGGTGATAGGATTTTGATTCCTCATAGACAGCTTTTTTCTGAGGATGTGCTGCAAGTCTTGCAGGAGGCCATGAAACCTACTACTAGGAAATCCTACTTATCCAAATGGAAGAGGTTTTCTATTTGGTGTCTCTCTTGTAACCTGAACCCACTTACTGTGGATGCTCCTTTGGTTCTGTTATTTGTGTGGTTTCTCAATGCTGGTTTGGCCTATTCCTCTATTAAGGCCCACCTATCAGCTGTCTCTGCTTGTCTGCCTTTTTCTCCTCCTTTCACTTCTAGATTTGAGGTGAAACAATTTCTTAAAGGCGTCTTTAATATTAAACCTTCCAGGAAGCCTGTACCTCCTCCCTGAGATCTTAATTTTGTTTTGTAATAGGTGATTCAGGCTCCTTTTGAGCCTACTGTTTCAGCTTCCTTGCAACGTTTTTACTGGAAGACTCTTCTTTTGTTAGCTCTTCCTTCTGCCATACGGATGTCTGAGTTGCAGGCCCTTGTAGTTTGTCCTCTTTTATTGATGTTTAATGAGGACAGAGTGTCCTTGCGCACTAACCCTTCTTTTATGCCTAAGGTGGTTAATGAGCTATCACTAAATCAGTCTATTAATCTGCCTACTTTTTCCCCTCTCCGCAAACTGACAGTGAGAGGGTGCTGCATACTTTCGATGTGCATAGGCAACTTGGGGTTTATTTGGATAAGACTGAGGCTATTAGAAAATAAGATCAGTTGTTTGTTTTTCATCCACGATCTTTGGGACTTGCTGTATCAAAGCAGACTATTTCTTCTTGTTACACTTTTTATGGCAAGAGACTTCCCTCTTCAGTCAAGGCTCATTTTACTAGAGCTGCGGCTCCTTCTGGTGATATTTTCAAGGGCTTAGATACTAATTCTATTCTTGAAGTAGCTACCTGGATTTCTGTGCATACCGTTACCAAGCACTACAAGTTGGGATGGTATCTGTAGAGCTAGGGCTGGTTTTGCTAGTGCCATTCTTCATGGCTTTTTAGGGGACTCTTCTGCTCCTTCCCCCTCCCTACTTTCCTATTGAGCTTTGGCACTCTTCCATATGTTAAGAATACTGCAGCAGTGAATGTAAGGACATAGTACAGTTGTGTAAAATCTTACCATAACGGTAGATGTCCTTGCCTTCACTGCTGCAGTATTTGTCCTTCCCTCCTTCCCCCTAGTCCTTTGGGTTCCTTGGATTGGTGTTCCCACTGGCGCAATTAGTTCTGACTATAGCAGGCCTGAACATCACCTTTATGCCTTACGCTACACAAGGAGCATTTGGGTGACGTTAGGCATACCTTTAAAGCAACAGGAGTCTTTAGTAGACTGGAAGGACGTTGGGCTCCCACAGCAGGGAATTCCATATGTTAAGAATGCTGCAGCAGTGAAGGCAAGGACATCTACTGTTATGGTAAGATTTTACACAACTGTACTTCTTCCATAACACAATATAACCATCAATTCTGTGTTTGTGCTTTCTTTAAATCCATTGAGATGCCACTTAATTTAGTGATGTCTTTTAACTCTCCTTGTAGCCTTTTCCTGAATTTTTGCCATTTGTTGTCTTTTGATTTTGTGGTAACTTTGAGCTTAGGTTTGTAGGCATCAAACATTTGCATCAAGTTCTATAGCTCAGTATATATGCGTCTCCAAACTGTTGATCACCTCTCTGACAATCAAGCTCAATACCTTTTAGTTTCTCTGGAAGGTGAATGCTGGGCATCATGGTGACTGGACTCAAACTCAGAAATGTGTCCATCCTCAGAATATTCTGGTAATCATTTGAAATGTTAGAACCCACTGTAGTGAATCCTGAAATATAGAGACTAAATAAATTAATTATCTAAATTGACTAAATTCAGTGATTTTAGTGCATATTTCCATAGTGTTGACCAATATGATTTAAAAATTAGAATACCGTTCTTTGAAAGTGTGTATAAGGCCAGAAAAGTACTTATTCCTTATTGATTGACTCATTGTTACAGCTGACATTGGTGTTGCCTTGTCCTTTCTGATTGATTTTGTTGAATTCACATTGCTGTAAGTAATCTGTACTTGGGTCCAATAAACTTAAGATGCTTGCACAATGCTTGTTTTCCTTGTTTAAGGTAGCTGTGGCCTGTTTTTTATATGAAGATAATATTGAAGTGCTTTATTTTCTATTCTTTTATTTTTAAAGTATTTATTTTTCAACATTTTTCCGTTTTTTATGTTTCAAGGATGAAACTCTAGGGGAATGTCATTGTATGAGAAAAGTGATGCTGAAGCAGTTGTGCACAAATCCTTTCCTCAGCAATTTGGTAATTTATCCACATTACATATCATATTTGAAGGGTATGACATTATCTTTTTTCCCTTTGCAGCTACAAGCTGCAGTCTTTGTTTATTTCTGGACATAGAAGAGGATGTCTTTTTTTGCTATTTCCTATTCCTGTCCAAAAATGCATTCTCCTTCTGGTTTGGTATACTTTCTCTGTTGTGTATGGGGTTTATCATCATGCATATTCTTGTAGCTCTCATTGTGAAAACGTTTTCCAAGCTCAAGACTGCAAATGTATCAGGCATGTAAACTTAGTGTTGAACACAATAAGCTTTAGATGTGGATGTCACAGTTTCACAAAGGACTTTATTATCAGCCATATTAACTGTGACCAGATCTTGATGTCAATGCATTTTATAGCACAGCTGATATGAAGATTCATTTCAGGAAGTTGCAAGCCACAAGAAATATCATAGGCAAGCTTTGAAATTTTTTAAAAATGTATAATAGAATAATGTAACCTTCCTTTTCTCAGGCTGTCATTTCAGAGAAAAACCAAAGAGGTCCAAAGATGGAGGCTTGCTACCAAAAAGAGTGTTTCAGTGATAATGAGTGGGGTACAGGTTGCAGATAATCACTATGTACCCAAACTGATGTTTAATCTGTGAGACCTGCTGCTGTGTGACAACTTTGGATTTTTCTCTAGGCTACTCACCCTTTTCCTGTTTCAGTTGTATTTTCTTTCTGCTGAGTTGCCAAAATGCCCCCCCTTATGTAAATTTCACTACCTCTTCTCAATCTTATCTCATGTGCTTTTACTAGTCCACAATACGAGACCCTCCCCATAAACTACTTCAACTAGAGCTGCCTCACCTTTCATTTCTTTACACCTACAAGGTGCACAATGCAATACTTATCGACTCACTTTTCCAGCACAGTTCTAAAACCTGCAACATCTTGAATGAGACTGGAGAGCTCTAAACCTCTTTGCAGGAACTAGCTTAGGAGTTTTGCTGCTCTTCCTCCTGCTGAGAGAACAACCAGATGAAGACTGATTCATATCCTTCCTACAGTCTACCAATTCTTTGTGGATCCATGAGTCCATGGCTCGCTTTTCAGGAAGAAACTTGGGATTAGTGTTGCTGTTTTGCTCTTAATGAGAGAGACAGGACTAATATGTTGATAACGATAAATGTTAGCAAGTAGCCTAGCTGCGGAGTTCTGCATAAAGTGGAAATGGTCAGCTTCAGTGTCAGGAAGTCCTAGATAAAGTGCTATGAAATAATCAATGCAAGGAAGAGACAAGAGCATGAGCTAATAATGGGAGGTCAGCTTGAGGAATAAGGTGCTTGATCCTGAAGATATTATCTCAGTGGAAAAGGTACAGTTTTACTGTCGCTGATACCTGGTCCCTATGTGTCAGCTGACTGTCCAGAAATATGTCTAAACTGTGTACTTTGGTGACAAACTCAAGCCTATTACTATTATAAAGGGTGTGAGAAATGGAAAATCCCCTCAGTGTAACATTATTTGCCATGACCTCTCTTCTGGAGGTGTTGTGCTTCAACAAAATCATAGCTTCATAGACATTTCAAGGCCACTGAATCTTATGATGATTATTCATGCCTTGCCAGTACTCTGCCTAATACTGCAACCCCTTCCTTGAGGACAGCCATCGCAGTCAATCCCTGAGTAAATTTGTGGATACCCAGCCAATCATCTAATTTATGTTTAAAGGGTGATAGTGAGTCACACTGTTTAACATGCAGAGGAGGTTTATTTCAGAGGTTCGGGAGGTGCTGGGTTATAAATGTATCTCTCCATAGTATTGTATTTATCTCTTGATGATGGTTTAGGTCCCTGTTTCTAGTACTGGTAGAAATACTAGACTTGCAGAGAAACAGGAGGTCTAGGACAACTGGGACTCTAATAGTGCAATAAGTGAGACAGAAATTTCCCCTCAAAAGGCTATAAGATACTGAATAAAGAGATACAGCTTCCTGCCTCTCTTGGTAGTTCAGGGACCTTCATCTTGTGATCTTTTTGGTTTGGAACCTTTGAGATCTTTCTAAGTGTTCGATATGTTTAGTGAGATACACCCCAAAGGGGACATTGTACTCAGTCATTGGCCTGATCCATGTGGAACAGAAGGAAGTGATTCCCTCTTTAGATCCTGATTATCATCCTTTGGGAATTAACTGGGCTAAATGAACAGATTTCCTGACAGCCGTTGTCACGTGATGGTCAAAAGAGAGGGAGCTATAGCCCAAGTGCTTGCTTTCCTAACTACATTTTAGTTTTGTAGTTCTGTACTGTTTATATATTATGATGAAGGGAGAGGGGGGCAGGAGATGTCTACCAAGACTGATGATATTTTGCTCTTTTCATAACAAGGGTATGCTACGACTTTGTCCCTAATCATATCTCCAAAGGAAAGCATAAACATCTATGAAAAGAAGAGGACTTTAAGACTCAGTCCCATAGTGCTGTATCCTCCAGGGGAAGGAGGTAGAGGTATTCTGACCTGAAACAACCATCTGGGGTAAGACTGAGAGATGAGATATAAACCCTTCAAGAACTGCAGAGAGATCTCCACAGTAGGATCATAAATAAGTACTTGGTCAAGATGGCATGATTAATGGTGTCAGGTGCTGCTGGGAGGTCCAGCAGGAGGTAACCATTTGAAACATTGGCACCTGCTGAAACATGGACACTGAATGGCTGAAAAAACAGACTTACATACATTATGTCTGAGATTGCCATTACCAGGAATTACTCTGTATTGTCAGAGATACGGTGATCACGACGTTGGTATATATAAGTTTAGGGGGTGTGGGCGGCTTCTGCCCCCGCAAAAAAGAAGTTTAAAGGAGAAGAGCAATGTCTGAGATTTGCTCTTATCCTGGATTTTCAATTTTTTTCGTCTGTTGGCCCTTGGTGTTACGAATGGCAACATTTCAACAGAGAGCTGCAGAGGACCAAGACTGAATAATAACACCTTGGTCTAGTCATTATAAGATCAATATCTGCCACAAGGAGAGCAGTCTTAGTGCTTTGGCAAGAGCAAAACCTCTACTGTTATGAACTCATGAGACAATTTGTTGTGAGGTAATACACAAGTTGTGCATAAACAACATTATTTATAACCTTTCCAAGAACAGGAAGCTTAAGATAGGGCTGTAGTTGCCAAAGACAGGTGGATCAAGATACAGTTTTTGAGGATAGGGGTAACAAGGACCCCTTTAGAGGTATGCACCCCATTCCACAAAGAAGATACAAAGATCCTGAAAATACTTGGTTCTAGTGCATTGAAGCTAGACTGAGCCAGTCTAGGTGGGCAAAAGTCCAACCTGCATTTTATAAAGCCCATATCTAAGATCACAGTAAAGAGCTGATCATAGTTTGGAATGTTAAACACCATCTACGATGCAATAAGAACTCTATTTGTGATTAATGCATTAACCACAGAGTCAGACAATGGTAAGGAGAGACTAATATTGGCAAACCTGCAAGTGGAAAAAAGCAGCCTGTTCATACTGAAGAGAGAAAAGAGCTGAATAAGTTGTGAGGCAGGCTGGGGTGCAGAATCTGTTCACCACTCAGGCCAACATGGTTGGCCAGTTCCCTACTACTGAGGTTTCCCTGGATAAATAAGTAGATCTGATGCAGGACAGCTCATCCTGTTATGTAGCACACTGAAATGCCAGTCTCTGCCCTTCTCTATGATGTATACAGACCTCTCGGTCAAACAAAGCCTCATGCACTTTTAGCAAGACTGGCTATACATATCTTGCAGCTAGCAAATTAAGAGCCAAGACAGTGATTTATTGTAATCACTAACAAGGCATTGGGAGAGGCAGTATCATTCTTTAATACCAACTGAGGGAATGTGAATAAGAATTTGTTATGAATGGTACAGTGGTATGATTAGAACAGAAAATGTCCCTCACGTCAAGATCAGGGGGCTGACATATATGTAACATTATGCCAAAATGGACAGGGAAGTGATAAGACCATGAAACTAGCTCCACTGCCAAAAACTGAGGCCTTCATATCCAGTAGGAAGATCAAATCCAGTGAATTTCCAAACTTGTGTGATCAACAAGATATTAAGGTCACCTTTCCATATGTACCTGTCCAAACACTTGTCACAACTGGAATGACCACAACCCTTTCTCACTAAACAAATCAAGGGCCTAAATAATAAAGACTGTGCAGACCATCTCAAAGCCTTGTCTTTCTTCTCAGTATTCTAGAGGCTATTGACAGGTGACCTCTGCCTTATGTATACAGCCTTAACAGACCCTATTCTGTCAAACATGTTGCACATTTACAAGTCCAATGGTGTCATAAACACTCATTGAGGGGACCTAAATCTTTTTTTTGAAAATGAATAAAACATGCTGGAGGGATAGGTATATATATTACAGAGAATACCAGTCCTATGCAACTACCTTCCTCTCCCTGTAAATCAGAGTACTTTCTTTACTCTATTCAAATGTAATTTAGAAGAATAGATGGGTAACCACAAATTCACCCCCTGTTTTGTACCACTAACTCTCATGGATAGGAGAAATATGTAATTACACCAACTCAGCACTCATTCAGCCCATCTTTGGATATTTGTATTGCAAACTATAAGAGCTAATAATTGCAAAGGGAATGCAATGCTAGGCTTCCTAAGATCCTGACAGATCAATAGGCTAGTAGATACCTACAAACTTGTGAACAAAGACATACTAAGTGTTGCTTATATGATACTGAGGCAATTAAGGAATCCTAGTAGAGTAGATGAGAAGAAACCCACAGCTTGCTCCTACAGTAAGGGCACATTCAAATGAGTTAGCCTTTCCGGTGGCAGCCTGTGCCATTTGCAGTCTACAACCATAGCAGATGACTTTCAGCTCTGGCTTAGCCCTGCCTCATTCACTTAGTCCTCATTTACTTTTGTAAAACCTTAGATTTATAAAAGAAGCCAAGATGCCCACAGTTAAAATGGTTGTATTATGGTAAAATATTTAATCATATGTTAATACGATGATAACATTTTGCATTTGTTCCTGTTAGTGTTTATGTTGGTTTTTATGCACTGTTCTACCACACATATAATTCAAACTCAATAATATTTTTCATCTTTCTGCACAGAAGTTGTTATGAGTACTTTTTTTATTCCTGCATAATATATGTTTAACATAATTACAGTCTTTGATTTTTTTAATTGTATATTTGTTGTTTTTGTCCTAACTAATAACCTGCTACTTCTGCAGGTATGTTAGATAATGATTTCCAGGTCATTATGTTTGGTTTTGCTATGTACCCACTGCTTGTAGCCGTACTGTTTAACATTGTTCCTCATGCAATAAATATCATTATTATTCTGGCCCTTTTAACATTTTTAAAGTAAGTACATTTACTTTCTTATAGTACCAGCAACTTTTTTATTGCTAAGAAACTTTCCACTTCACACAGGGTGTATGATCTGTAATTACACAGGGTGTATATGATCTGTAATTACACAAGGCGTGTATAATCTGTAATTACACAGGGTGTGTATAATCTGTAATTACACAGGGTGTGTATGATCTGTAATTACACAGGGTGTATGATCTGTAATTACACAGGGTGTATGTGATCTGTAATTACACAGGGTGTGTATGATCTGTAATTACACAGGGTGTGTATGATCTGTAATTACACCGGGTGTGTATGATCTGTAATTACACAGGGTGTATATGATCTGTAATTACATAGGGTGTGTATGATCTGTAATTACATAGGGTGTATGATCTGTAATTACACAGGGTGTATATGATCTGTAATTACATGGGGCGTATATGATCTGTAATTACACGGGGTGTATATGATCTGTAATTGCACCGGGTGTGTATGATCTGTAATTACACAGGGTGTATATGATCTGTAATTACACGGGGTGTATATGATCTGTAATTACACCGGGTGTGTATGATCTGTAATTACACAGGGTGTATATGATCTGCAATTACACCGGGTGTATATGATCTGTAATTACACCAGGTGTATATGATCTGTAATTACACAGGGTGTGTATGGTCTGTAATTACACAGGGTGTGCATGATCTGTAATTACACAGGGTGTGTATGATCTGTAATTACACAGGGTGTATATGATCTGTAATTACACAGGGTGTGTATGATCTGTAATTACATAGGGTGTGCATGATCTGTAATTGCACAGGGTGTGCATGATCTGTAATTACACAGGGTGTGCATGATCTGTAATTACACAGGGTGTATATGATCTGTAATTACACAGGGTGTGTATGATCTGTAATTACACAGGGTGTGTATGATCTGTAATTACACAGGGTGTGTATGGTCTGTAATTACACAGGGTATATGATCTGTAATTACACAGGGCATATATGATCTGTAATTACATGGGGTGTATATGATCTGTAATTACACCGGGTGTGTATGATTTGTAATTACACAGGGTGTATATGATCTGTAATTACACGGGGTGTATATGATCTGTAATTACACAGGGCGTATATGATCTGTAATTGCACAGGGTGTATGATCTGTAATTACACAGGGTGTGTATGATCTGTAATTACACGGGGTGCATATGATCTGTAATTACACAGGGTGTGTATGATCTGTCATTACACAGGGTGTGTATGATCTGTAATTACACAAGGTGTATATGATCTGTAATTACACGGGGTGTGCATGATCTGTAATTACACAGGGTGTGTATGGTCTGTAATTACACAGGGTGTGTATGATCCGTAATTACACAGGGTGTATATGATCTGTAATTACACAGGGTGTATGATCTGTAATTACACAGGGTTTGCATGATCTGTAATTACACAGGGTGTATATGATCCGTAATTACACAGGGTGTGTATGATCCGTAATTACACAGGGTGTGTATGATCTTTAATTACACAGGGTGTGTATGATCTGTAATTACACAGGGTGTATGATCTGTAATTACACAGGGCGTATATGATCTGTAATTACACGGGGTGTATATGATCTGTAATTACACCGGGTGTGTATGATCTGTAATTACACAGGGTGTATATGATCTGTAATTACACCGGGTGTGTATGATCTGTAATTATACAGGGTGTATATGATCTGTAATTACACAGGGTGTATATGATCTGTAATTACACAGGGTGTGTATGGTCTGTAATTACACAGGGTGTGCATGGTCTGTAATTGCACAGGGTGTATATGATCTGTAATTACACAGGGTGTGTATGATCTATCATTACACAGGGAGTATATGATCTGTAATTACACAGGGTGTATGATCTGTAATTACACAGGGTGTATATGATCTGTAATTACACGGGGTGTGTGTGATCTGTAATTACACAGGGTGTGTATGATCTGTATTTACACAGGGTGTATATGATCTGTAATTACACAGGGTGTGTATGATCTGTAATTACACAGGGTGTGTATGATCTGTAATTACACGGGGTGTATATGATCTGTCATTACACAGGTTGCGCATGATCTGTCATTACACAGGGTGCGTATGATCCGTAATTACACAAGGTGTGTATGATCTGTAATTACAGAGGGCGTGTATGATCTGTAATTACACAGGGTGTGTATGATCCGTAATTACACAGGGTGTGTATGATCTGTAATTACAGAGGGCGTGTATGATCTGTAATTACACAGGGTGTGTATGATCTGTAATTACACAGGGTGTGTATGATCTGTAATTACACGGGGTGTATATGATCTGTCATTACACAGGTTGTGCATGATCTGTCATTACACAGGGTGTGTATGATCCGTAATTACACAGGGTGTGTATGATCCGTAATTACAGAGGGCGTGTATGATCCGTAATTACACAGGGTGTGTATGATCTGTAATTACACAGGGTGTGTATGATCTGTAATTGCACAGGGCATATATGATCTGTAATTACACAGGGTGTGTATGATCTGTAATTACACAGGGTGTGTATGATCTGTCATTACACAGGATGTGTGATCTATAATTACACAGGCCGTGTATGATCTGTAATTGCACAGGGCGTATATGATCTGTAATTACACAGGGTGTGTATGATCTGTAATTACACAGGGTGCATATGATCTGTAATTATACAGGGTGTGTATGATCTGTAATTACACAGGGTGCATATGATCTGTAATTATCCAGGGTGTGTATGATCTGTTATTACACAGGGTGTGTATGATTTATCATTACACAGGGAGTATATGATCTGTAATTACACAGGGTGTATGATCTGTAATTACACAGGGTGTATATGATCTGTAATTACACGGGGTGTGTATGATCTGTAATTTCACAGGGTGCATATGATCTGTAATTATACAGGGTGTGTATGATCTGTTATTACACAGGGTGTGTATGATTTATCATTACACAGGGAGTATATGATCTGTAATTACACAGGGTGTATGATCTGTAATTACACAGGGTGTATATGATCTGTAATTACACGGGGTGTGTATGATCTGTAATTTCACAGGGTGCATATGATCTGTAATTATACAGGGTGTGTATGATCTGTTATTACACAGGGTGTGTATGATCTGTAATTACACAGGGTGCATATGATCTGTAATTATACAGGGTGTGTATGATCTGTAATTACACAGGGTGCATATGATCTGTAATTATACAGGGTGTGTATGATCTGTAATTACACAGGGTGCATATGATCTGTAATTATACAGGGTGTGTATGATCTGTAATTACACAGGGTGCATATGATCTGTAATTATACAGGGTGTGTATGATCTGTAATTACACAGGGTGCATATGATCTGTAATTATACAGGGTGTGTATGATCTGTAATTACACAGGGTGCATATGATCTGTAATTATACAGGGTGTGTATGATCTGTAATTACACAGGGTGCATATGATCTGTAATTATACAGGGTGTGTATGATCTGTAATTACACAGGGTGCATATGATCTGTAATTATACAGGGTGTGTATGATCTGTAATTACACAGGGTGCATATGATCTGTAATTATACAGGGTGTGTATGATCTGTAATTACATAGGGTGTGCATGATCTGTAATTACACAGGGTGTGTATGATCTGTAATTACACAGGGTGCATATGATCTGTAATTATACAGGGTGTGTATGATCTGTTATTACACAGGGTGTATATGATATTTTGCGGTTAGCAGCACATAGTTAAGATTTTCAAAAAATGTGCTTTTGCTTTTTGACAATATCCGCTGTCTCCTATTTACAAAGAAATCCACTTTTCATTGTTTTGTGACTTTATCTGGGATGTGTGACTTGGACTATTCAGTCTCAAAGAACATTTGGTACTTAAGAGTTTTAAACTGGCAGTGTGATAAAGGCCATTTGCAATATATTCTTAGGGAGAATAGCTTCAGATATACAATATTTACTAACAAATCTTTAAAATATAAATTTAGTTTATACAGAGACAGATATAAATATTGCTATAAGGCTATAACTGGAGTAAGTACTATGACAGCAAAGCAAACAAGTGCATGTTAACAGTGAAAAAATCTGAAAAAATAATACAATGTTTACAAAATGACAATTTTACTTTGTTCTTTGGTATGCCATTAATCATATCTGATCTAAGCAGAAACAAGAACAGTATTGTTGTAGGCATATTGCACACTGAATACAAGTACAGTTTCATGGCACCAGTGCATGCAATGAACAAAAACTACATCATCAGTAAAGTTGGTGTTTTGTAGAAGAAACTTAATGTTCAACTTAATAAATGTAGGTACTCTACAAATATACAAAACATGCTAAGTGACACCGGGGAAATGTGAATAATATTCATTCAGGCAACTTCTATTAACGATACCTGGGGGTTGAGCTTGGCATAATGGTTCAGGTATTTATCTCACAAGCACGAGGTACAGGGCTCGATTTCTCTTGCAACACAAAGGCAGCTAGCCTAGTACTTATCTATAAACCTATAAATAATGCTGTACATGAATTCTAAAAGGGAATATCCATATCCAAAGTGAGGAGATCCTTGGCTGAGCTAATTTTGTTTATTTGTTAGCTTGTACGTTTACTGGGGCAGAGACACTTTAGACATAACCTGTTTAGGCCAACTAATATAATATTCAATAGACCTCATGAAAACAGTAGACAGAAGAGGGGGTTTGAATGTGAGATAAAGAGTTCAAAAGTAGGGCGGAAAAGTAGGAATAGAGGACAGGAGGGCTGGGGAACGTACTTCTTAGGAAAGTCAAAGAGCTTGATACAAGCAAGAAAATTGCTGGCTTGAGTGAGAAAATAAAAAATGGGTGAATATAAGGCATGGAGCAAGGTAATGAATTACAGAATGTGTATGGGATGGGGGTGGCAAAGTAATGAATTACAGAATGTGTATGGGATGGGGGTGCAAAGTAATGAATTAGAGAATGTGTATGGGATGGGGGTGGCAAAGTAATGAATCAGAGAATGTGTATGGGGTGGGGGAGTGAGAAGACGTGTGAGAAAGATGGTGTTGAGTTTCACTGCAAATATATATTGGAAAATAAGAGAGAAGTTTTGAGTATTTAGCTATGTCAGGTAACCCCCACAGTTATAATACTCATTACTGGCTGAGACTTCAAGGTCATTCTGAAGTCTTGTTTAAAGGCAAGTTTTTATATATTAAGATGGAATTTAATCCATTGGTTTGTTAGAGAGGCACAAAAAGTTAATTCTCCTTGTCTATTGAAAGAGGGACTGACTTGTACTAAGAAGGCAGCAGTGAAAAAGAGACGTTTTGAAGGGGTATACTATGCTGGTATCTTAGATAATGACTGAGATTTATGGGACTGTAATATCCTGTGAAGTAATGTTACTTGGATTAGCTTCAGAGAGTTAAATAATTCCAATGAAGTGAACGTAGTTCTGACTTTGTAATAGTGAGAACAGAGTTATGCCAGTAATTAAACATTCAGTCTTGTTATAGACCAGCGCAGGTTTATGGGTGGTGAGATGATTACATGAGGGAAGTGCAAGAGCTGCTTAGCAGGACAGCATAGGCGGTAGCTGGTTTGGGGGTTCTGCTTAGGTTTTCTGCTGACAGACACAATGTTGAAGTCAAACATGAGTTCATTGTCCAAGATAATTTGTTGAAACTTAGTAGATTTCACAGTTTGGATAAATATATGTTCCACAGAGTCAATAAGCAAGTCTTGAATGAATCTGGTCCTGATTTTAAGACACCTTTTTTTAAACACCTTTATTGAATTATCACGTGACATAGGCAAATTTACATTTATAGAAAAGTAATCAAATTGTATTAAATTAACTATAACTAACATTATACTTTACATATATTGCTATATATCATATAACCTATGTGATTTTAAGCCTCATTTTAGCAGCACTATATAAATGAAATGGAAATTCTCAACTAAATGTTTGTTTTTTTTTATGTGAGGGCCAAGCATGCCCAAACCTGCTTAATTGGTATAAGTTACTTAGAGGTTAGAAAACCTTGTGACATGTTTAAAAAGTTTCTGTTTTTGCCCATTGTATTTATTGGACTTAATTATTCAAGAAATGTCATTGAAAACTGTCTCAAAGACACTTTTCCTGAACAAATTTCTACCCGGCTTCTGTGGTACTTTGCAGTCTTTTTTGTAGTGTTAGATGACTTTTTATATATTTTAACAGTATAGTGAGGGCCATGGTAGGATTTATGTATTTTATGGTTTAATTATGCTTTTTAATTAGTTTCTTCTTAGTTGGTAAGTTTCACAATGGACTATCTGAGGTCAATGTTTTATTTCATTTTATATGAATCTGTATTCCCAAGCAGCATGCATTTTGCTCTGAGGACATGTGGCAACTGTCTTAAACAGAGTTAAATCCATGCTGAAGTATTGAATGTACAGCAGCACTGATAAGCCTCCTTTGTAGGGCAGAATAACCATTGCTGTGTGCCATTCTATGGGCACGTAGCCTGTGGAGAGGCTGAGGGTGAACAGTGTGTTTAGGTGGGGGGTTAGTTCGCTCTGTAGGTCATGCAAGACGCAGCCTGGGACACCATCTGGCCCCAATGATGCTGTGCCTTTGGCTTTTGAAAAGTCTGTTTTCACCTGTCCGTCTGTAATTTCCGGGGCACTACCCTTTTCCGGTATTGTTGTGGGCCCTTTTGGGGGTGAGAGGGGGGTGAAGTTTGCACTGAATCTATCTGCCAGGATGTTGCCAATATCAGTAGGTTCAGTATATTTTGTGCTATTTTGCACTAGCTCAGAGCATATCTGTGAGTTGCCACTTAGATTCTTGACATAGCTAAAGAAGGCTTTGTGGTTATCTTTCTAATCCTTGGCTATTTTTCTTTCAAAGTTAGCCTTGGATGATTTTATGAGGGACCTTAGTTTCTTACTGATACTGATCAGGGATGTCTTTCCTTCTTGGGATTTGTTTTTTTTTCTGAACTAGTTTCCTCCTTCTATTGTATAGCTTGTTTATGGCAGGGGTCCACCAGATTGGTTTCCTTCTCTTAAGAGAGTGAGTCTTGGTTTTGCTAGGGATGGCATGATCCATGCATCCTTGTAGGTGCTCATAGAGTGCATTTGTAAAGGTTCCTGCATCTTGGACACTGTTATCCTTTAGCATGGGGGCCATGAAACTTACTGCCTCTGTCTTAAGTAAGGTGAAGTTTTCTAAAGAAAAGTTTTTCACTGTGGTTTCCTTGGTTGGGGGTGGTGGTGTGGTGTGGACATCCAGAGTGATTAGTTTATGGTCGGATCTAACCAGTGATGGGTTGACCTCCGGTGCGGAACACCTGTCGCCCATGTTGGTGAAGACCAGGTCCAATATGTTTTCACCTCTGGTAGGGGAGTTTACCAGCTGATCCAGAGCATTTGAGTTGATAAATTCCAGGAAGCGTTGGACCTGTGAGTTTGTACTTGAGTAGTTTTCCCAGTTAATGGTAGGGTAATTGAAATCGCCCAATATCAGGGTGTTTGGTAGGACCTTCATGTTTTCCAGTGTCTCCAGAAAGGCGGAGTGGTGGTCCTGGGTCATGGAGGGTGATCTGTAGCAGGCCATAATCTGCATTGCAGATTTGCCCGATGTTAGTTGCACATGGATGATCTCAGAGGTATCATGCTATGCCACTAACCTGGAGGTGTAGGTATCCTTGATGAACATGGATACACCCCTCTTTTTGTGTTTCGGTCCATGTTCTGTGGCCGAAATGTGTGGTATGAGTTGTAGCCTAGTAGTGCTGGGGTGCTCTGTGGAGCCTTGAACCAGGTTTCAGTTACTGCACAGATGTCGACGTTCTCCATACTGAGGAATGCTTTGAGTGTGTGCATTTTGAGATTTAAACTCCTGGCATGAGTAGCATAACCCTCATTTTTTTATTTGTGCTTTTTACGGAGGTGGGTTTGACTTTTAAGCCTTGCCCAAAAAAGGCACTATGGGGGCAGCAAGAGCCTTGGGCAGTATTTGAAAGCCTAGGAGTGACAGGTGCAAGCCATCTCTTGCGAAGTAATGAGGCTTGTTGAGCATGTCATCCCAGGCTGACAGACACTGGATCCCCTTTGAATGACACCAGAAGCTTAGCCAATTGTTGAAATTGATAATTTTTTCTTTATACTGCGGTATCATTCTTGGTGAGGGCAGGATGCTACTCAGGGTCAGGGTCATACCCGCCTGGGCTACATAATCAGAGAGTTCTTACATGTCTCTTTTCATATAGTCCAGGGAGGTACATCTCAGGTCATTCACACCAGCATGAACAATGACAGAGTAATATTTGTACTTGTTCTGGAGTGACCTGAGTGCTTGTGTTATGTGGCAGATGTTCTGGAGTGACCTGAGTGCTTGTGTTATGTGGCGGATTCTGGCTCCCGACAGGCAGCTAACAGTAACCTTCTCCTTGTCCAGCCTAGTGAGTGGGACGTCAGTGTGCCTGACTATAGAGTCGCCTATTACTAGTGTGTTAGGTATGTTATTTCGCCTTAAGGGATGTGATTGTGCTGCACACTGATTTTATGTTTTAGGTGTGTCTGGTTTGTGACGGGAGGTGCAGGTTTTTTGGGTGTCTGCTTTGGAGGTCTCTGATGCTTTTGCAGGTTTTTATTTAGAGCCTCCGGGTATGATTTTGTGTAATAAACTGGAAAGCATGTCGTGGTTAAATTCCTATGTATTATCTCAAGGTAAGCTGCTTTATTTCCAAAACCAGAACAAAATCCATACTGAGCATGGGAGAATAAACTGTGATTGTTAACGTAATGAGAGAAACTGCACATTTTTGTATAAGTTTTATCAGAAGAAACAGAAATGTAATAGTTAATCACTTTTATATAAAACGATTATTATTGCTGACTTTCAAAGTTTGGGAACATGTTGTTTAAATGTACAGTGGTTTATCAGAGAGACTGGGAAAGGGATGGCTGAAGCAACCATCCTTAAAAAAGGGTGAGAAGACAGTGCAGCTAATAAGCATGGTTTATGCTTCAGCAAAAGCTTTTTGATAAGTCTGACTCTGGCAGAGACTGAAGGTAGCATTACAATTTGTGGTACAAAAGTTAATAGCTGAGGTTGAAGTGAGTGCGTACTTAAGTTATTCTACTGTTAAAGCGAGCACTAAATAGATCAATTATTTCTACAGAATTCAAGACGAGAGCAGTTTTGATCTACAAGTGTGTGAAAGGGTAAAATGTGCTCCATTGCTGACCTGAACTGTCATTGATTGTATTCATTGCTGATTTGAAAGGCTGTTAAATATTGCCTCTTGCTTTTTAATATCATGTTCCTGGTGTGATTCTATTTTCTTCAATGTTGTCAGAACAAGAAGAAAAAGAAAACTCACATACCACAAACATTCTAGAACAATGGAAATAATGTCAAAACCTGAAATATATAACATGAATTAAACCATGTTCTGTTCTGTACACCATTTTGCAAACAATAAATTTGGAATTCTAAAACTAATTTCTTTAGGAGGTTTAGTCTTGAAAGAAAACATGGTCCCGGTGTTTGTGGTATATGGCAGTTACTGTTCTTTTAGCAGTAAGCAGCATATTGGACAAACAACATGCACAGTAAGCATGTGTATTTACGAACATATGTGAAACATTAAAAAAGATACATCATTAACTATATTAGTGGTATGTGCTGCACAGTTTCATCAGAATGACTATAACACCATGTTTTGTAAGTTTTGTGTTCTGGATTCTCCTAATATTAATAGAGGTGGTGATTGGAAATATTTACTGAATAGGCTGCAGTCTTGGTCACATTTAATAGATTGTAATGAAGACACTGGAATGAGGTGGCAATATTTCTATTATTACCATGCAGAGCTGCAGTGCAGTGTAAAGAAGTGACTTTACTGCTGAGATATCGGTCTTAGATGACGTGCTAAACTGAGGTGGGTCTATATTACCAGATCGAAAACCTGTTTCAGCGAACACCACAAGTCCGACACGTATTGCGCGAACTACGGTAATGGCGAACATTCAGAACCGCGAAAGATGAAATGTTGAAGTGTCATGGTTGGCCTATTTGCGGTATAGCTCTGTAAGGTAAGTGTGCGATAGTTATGGACCGTAGGGTTAGGGTGAGGGTTAAAGTAAGTTCATAGATAGTAATGTATGTAAGGTTTAGTGTAGATTTAGAAGTAGGGTTTGGTTAGTGTATGTATGTGTTTTATTTATTATGTTTGGGTATGTAGTATGTAGAGCGTGGTGGTGTTGGCCGATTATGATGATTCAAGATTTGAAATTTCGCGGTTTAGGGGGTTCGGCGTATTTGCGGTTTGCGCTATACATGTCAGTCTTGTGGTGTTCGCTGAAACGGGTTTTCGATCTGGTAAAATAGACCCACTGAGGCCCCATCTACCTAATGTGGTAGTTGTTCAGGTGCCATTATACAGAAGCAGTCTCTCATGTCTCAGTTCAAATCTCTCTAGTCAGTATAAGTCAGTATAAATATCACCTGAAGTCTCACCTGAAAGAGGCATACAGGCCATGTGGGATATGTAAAATCAGCAGCATGGAATATATGGAATAATTAAATGAAATGCCATACGTGTAGCTAATGTTATTGTTTCCTAGCCGAATGTAAAATGCTTTAATTATTGTATATTAGCAGACTTCAGCAGATTTCAAAACTCTTGGAGAAACACTGGTCAGAATTTGTTGCAGAATCATGGCAAATTCTTTATTACCTAGTGAGATCAACAATATTAAACAAAATAGATAAGAATCTTCTGCATAATTAGAATAAAAGTTTGTAGCCTATGTTTTATATGGGCTTGCCCATTACTTATATGCTAAACTACTGTATTGTCCTTATGATGACATTATACCAGATGTACCAGCTTCCAAATTATAACATGGCTGTGACAGTTTCTAACTGAATTATAAATCAGAGCGGTTAATTAGTACTTCTTTACTGTTACAAAATATACGTTACCAATAGAAAAAAAAAAAAAGAGTCACAGTGATACAGTCATTGAATTCAAATTGTGTGTTACAAATCAGAAGTGGGAAGTTCAACATATAAAATAAATAAATAAATAAAGCATCGGTTAGTCAGAGCCAATCATGGTGACACTGAATTTATTCTGGCTAAAAAAATCAAACAAATAAAGCAGGCAGACAAACAAGCCATGGGCCATCCAAACTATCATGGAGTGCACCCCCACACTAACAGCTCTATTGATCTTTATGTTCATCGGGATATTGTAACTTTATTTTTCAGCACTGGCATTTTATTTGGCTACCAAAACCAGGAACATTTCTTCCTCAGAATTTGATTTCCATTGAATAATTTCAGAATATTTTATTTTTAATGTCTTTCTACTTGACAGAAGTGTCCTACAAGTATCCCTGCAGATGAAAATCTGATTCTGTAATGGGTGAGGTCGATGGCATTACGGAGCTTCACTGGAAACCATCTTATTCATTATCAGTGTGATTATTTGCAGTATGGCATTTTCTCTGTATCAACAAATATTTTTTTTCCTAGATCCATTACGTAGCTTCATTGGAAACCATCTTATTCAGTAGATGTGATTATTTGCAGTATGGCATTTTCTCTGTATCAACAAATATTTTTTTTTATAGATCCATTACATAGCTTCAATGGAAACCATCTTATTCAATATCACTTTGATTATTTTCAGTATGGCATTTTCTATGTATCAACAAATATTTTTTTTCTAGATCCATTATGTAGCTTCATTGGAAACCATCTTATTTAGTATCAATGTGATTATTTCCAGTATCGCATTTTCTCTGTATCGACACATATTTTTTTTCTAGATCCATTACGTAGCTTCATTGGAAACCATCTTATTCAGTATCAATGTGATTATTTGCAGTATGGCATTTTCTCTGTATCAACAAATATTTTTTTTCTAGATCTATTACATAGCTTCATTGGAAACTATCTTATTCAATATCAATGTGATTATTTGTAGTATGGCATTTTCTCTGTATCAACAAATATTTTTTTCTAGATCCATTGCATAGCTTCATTGGAAACCATCTTATTCATTATCATAGTGATTATTTGCAGTATGGCATTTTCTCTGTATCAACAAATATTTTTTTCTAGATCCATTATGTAGCTTCATGAGAAACCATCTTATTTAGTATCAATGTGATTATTTGCAGTATGGCATTTTCTCTGTATCAACAAATATTTTTTTCTAGATCCATTACGTAGCTTCATGGGAAACCATCTTATTCAGTATCAATGTGATTATTTGTAGTATGGCATTTTCTCTGCATCAACAAATATTTTTTTCTAGATCCATTAAGTAGCTTCATTGGAAACCATCTTATTCAGTATCACTGTGATTTTTTGCAGTATGGCATTTTCTCTGTATCAACAAATGTTTTTTTTCTAGATCCTTCTTCCCATACCTGCTGCCAATCAAATCTCCACCAACCAGACCTGAACTCATTTATTCCACGATAGTGGGGTCATTTCCCTTATCCATGAGGCTGACAGACATCTAAAGGAGCTGTTATTTAGACAATTATGGTGGGAATCTCAGTGAGGAAGACTTTTTTAGATGTCATAATCCCTCCACCAGGTAGTGGCATGTGACTTGCATCATTGTGTGGGCCATTATACCTCCCACTGCACAAGTACATTCTCCTGTGCACTTGTTGAATGAATATTACCTCTGTGTTGTAGTGTACTACACATCAAACCCTAAAGAGCATGCACCATTCTCTACCTCTGAAGGCTTGCAGTTGCATTCAGCTGTCACCACTTTCCCCTGCAGGATGAGTACACCCACTCTGCCAAAAGGCACTATTTCAACTCAGGTTGCCTGTGACATAGTCAGGTATTTAGCCTTTTATAGTACTGGACCTGTTTCCTGCATTAATCAATGATTGTGGCATTTAAAGGCACTGCTTGGTTTCAGTAATACAAAAAGGGTCATCAGTGACTGACATGTCACTTTACTATGCATCATAGCTGGACCGGATTTAAACTGGTCATATTCTATGGGAAGCTCAATATGTAAAACAAAGAAACTAAAACAAACTAACAAATGAACAAAGCACCATATAAAAAGCAAACTGTTACTTCAAAAGCAGGACGCGCACCTTTCCCTCCCTTATTTCTCTCCCTAGAAAAAAGGCCATAGCAGTTAAAGGAATAAGATGTAGCTTTCAAAAAGCATGCAGTATCACATTTCATATGATGTTAAAAATTAAATTGTTTTTCTATGAAAAACCTAACAATATAATAATAATAATGATTTTATATATATATATATATATATATATATATACACATATATATATATATATATATATACATATATATATATATATATATATATATATATATATATATATATATATATATATATATATATATATATATATATATTTATATATATATATATATATATATATATATATGTGTGTGTGTGTGTGTGTGTGTAATCCAGATGACAGACTAAAGTCTACAAGGAAGAACTACTTAATAAACCATTATACACCCACACAGCAATACAGGTTTTAAGACTTTAAACCATAAATTTAAAACCAAGTAAAAAACACTGTATAATAGCTGCAGGGTCATATTGTTTCAGTGTGTGTAGTATTCAGTTTACACACTTGCAGTTGTTTTAGGTGACCTAAGAACTTCACACATAGGTAAACCCAACATTATGCATGCTCATTCATGACTATTTATCATCATCAAACAGTACATAGTTAGCAGATATCAAAAGATTATATATGATAAACTTTTTTCTAGTAAATCCACTGATGCCTAGAATTACCAATGAGAAAAGCATGAATGATAAATGTGATATTTGTGAAGGAGCATGTGGAAACCTCAGAGACCGTTCATGTCAGAAGACAGACTTCTTCATGACTCTCCATTCTCTCTCAAAACACAACTAATCCCAAAGGCAAAATGAAATACAAAACTGATCTCATTAACTACATATCTGTCATGCTTATTTTACAATATTATCTATTTATCTTAAATACTTTGTTGATATTTTAATTATACGGTCTGTCTAGCCATTTATGTGCTAAAGCTCAAAGAGGCATACCACAATGTGTTAAAATACATTTGGAACAGTGATGCCACCCAAAGAAATGTGCCATGCACTTTTCAAAGCACGTATCATTCACTGCAACTGACATTGTTACATGAATTTAAGTCTCTGATTGTGACTGTCATTGCAGTCACTCTGTCCTGACACCTGCAGCACACAGCATTGCTCTTTTTTTCCAGATGTATATGTAAAGACAAACAACTGCACTTAAAAGTCCAAGTGCATACAAGAAAGCAAAATGCATAAAATGTTATAACCTATGAAAATATAACCTCAAAATAAGACATACATCTACATAACATTAAATTTTAAACTTGACTGATAAAACAAATACATAAACAACAATCAGAGTAATAGCAGTAATCCATGGTAGTGGGGAGGGCAGAGTGGTATTTATTCATACTTTGCTACATAATTTGGCCTCTCAGGCATCACCTTCATTACCAAACCATCTGAACGGATGCATAACTCAGACTCATGATTTATAAACCCAACATTTCTCCAATGAACAACACTTCAAAAATACCACTGTAAACCACTTTTGACAAAGAATAGAATAAGAGTTTTTGCAGGAGGCAAGCCCCCCATTGCAGTCCCATGTGGGGGAGACCCATAATTTATATATACCAACTTCATAGTTGCACAGCTATGGAAAAAAGCAAAAAAGTTCAATGACTGTTGAAAGCACCTTTCAGCAATATCGCCTTTGCATTGTTGTCTGCTGAACAAACCACAACTGAAAATTTTTCACATTATCTGTATACCCATACTACTGTCATGTGTGTTATTATCCATGCCCTGTTGTGCCCCATACTACTGGCATGTTTGTTATTATCCACAGCCTGGTGTGCCCCATACTACTGGCATGTGTGTTATTATCCACACCCTGGTGTGCTCCATACTAGTGGCATGTGTGTTATTATCCACACCCTATTGTGCCCTGTACTACTGGCATGTGTGTTATTATCCACACCCAGGTGTGTCCCATACTACTGGCATGTGTTTTATTATCCACACCCTGGTGTGCCCCATACTACTGGCATGTGTGTTATTATCCGCACACTGGTGTGCCCCATACTACTGTCATGTGTGTTATTATCCACACCCTGGTGTGCCCCATACTACTGGTATGTGTGTTATTATCCACATCCTGGTGTGCCCCATACTACTGGCATGTGCATTATTATCCACATCCTGGTGTGCCCCATACTACTGGCATGTGTGTTATTATCCACACCCTGGTGTGCTTTTTTGCTCAAAGTAGTTGTGATTTACAAAAAATTTTGATTGCCTATTATCACTGGAGAAGTAGGTTTTATCTATGTAAATAACATGTTTAGGCTCACGGAGTAAAGTTTATATAAAAATGCATCATGATAGAAACAGGCGTCTGTCACAAGCATGACTGTTACCTTCACATGGTAAAAATGAACATTCACAAAACCTTCAGTCTGATTAAGAAATTCAAGTAATTCAGTTGCATACACAAACAAAACAATGAATTATGACTTCTCTGATTTGATTCACCATTACTCTAATTGCTTTTCTTTTCCATATAGAGACAAATTAAATGATTAGATATTGTTCAGATTTTTATTATAACTGCTTCTTTGCTGGTGGTTACACATTATCTGGTATTCATAGTTCGCTTGCAAAGTATGTAGGATGGACACAAGCTGTCTTTTACACTTCACAAGACTTCTCTGATTCATCGCCCCCTCATCACACTGCCTGTAAGTATTATTAGGCACCTTTAGGGTAGTGAAATTCATAGCTCTGCATGTAAATGTGGTAGCCTGTGGGTGGGGTCAGTAGAGGTCAGGGCGGCCTTGTTAGATTTGTGTAATGAAGGATTTAGAGAAACCTGTACTAAGCAAGTGCTATGCAAGGCAGTCAAGGATTCCAAGGCATAACTGGACATGACAGTTGGATCCCCAGGCGTAGCTGTACTATGTAGTCTTGTCTTGAGTATTTCAAAGGTGACAATCTGCATATGGTGAAATGTAGCCACTTATCCTGCACAGACTGCAGGACTAGGTAAGTTGTGATATGTGTGAACGGGAGCATATATCTGTGTATGTCTGTGAGTCAGTGGGTGCACAAGAGTACTGTGAGTGTGTCTGTGTTTGTATGTTAATGGCTATTGTGTGTGTGTGTGTGTGTGTGTGTGTGTGTGTGTGTGTGTGTGTGTGTGTATGTGTCAGTGGGTGCACAAGACAACTGTGCTAGTGTGTGTGAGACTGCGAGTGGGTCTGTGTCTGTGTGGTAAGGCTATTCTGTGTGTGTGTGTGTGTGTGTGTGTGTGTGTGTGTGTGTGTGTGTGTGTGTGTGTATATGTGTCAGTGGGTGCACAAGACAACTGTGCTAGTGTGTGTGAGACTGCGAGTGGGTCTGTGTCTGTGTGGTAAGGCTATTCTGTGTGTGTCTGTGTGTGTGTGTGTGTGTGTGTGTGTGTGTGTGTGTGTGTGTGTGTGTGTGTGTGTGTGTGTGTGTGTGTCCTGGAACTGGGTGCCAGTACCTGTGTGTGGCCTCCCTAGTACATGTGCTACATAGTAGCACAGGTGGTGAGCTGTCTGTTAAGTAGTTGTTTCAGTTGCTGAGTTGCTCAGAAACATGACTGATAGTCATGTAAGCTCCTATGTAATGAGGTACTGCTGTTTTTGGGACTTATCAAGACTATGAATCACTGAATGACCCAGCAAAGTAACTCAGGACATCAGTGCTGCAGGGCAAGTTGCTATTTACTCTGAATCCCAGCTGTTGCGATTAAGCATTTTCCTGATTATGTATTTTGTCTGCTCTGTCTGTTAGATAATTAAGCCTTAAGTAAGCCTTTACTTACAGTATTCATAGTTTGTTGAGAAAAATGCTTTATGTCAATGAAACTAAGCAAGACTGAATTTATTCAGTCCAATGCAATCAGTCTATGATAAAATATTTAATATATCTACAGAAATACAGATAGAACAAAGCAAAATTGACCAGCTGAAAGTATTAGCTATTGTGTTGTATTTTGGTCAAAACCAGAAGTCTGGAAACCTATCTCTTAACCTCTGAACATTAAAAATCATAGCACTGACCCTTAAAAATCATAGCAGAGGTCATAAAAAAGAGTATTTTCCTATTTCTTCACAATAAAAGTTCTTCCTATAACAGACTTTATATAGTAAGTCATTTAGAATCTTTGTAAATGTTTAGTTAATTTGTTTAATAAGGTATGTCCCCAAGACCAGATCCGACTTTATGAGGAAATCAGTATCTCTAGGAAGGAACAAGACCAAATCTGAGGGTCCGAATCCTAGAACTATGCTTAAGTCCTAACATTTGAAAGTTACATCAGGCAGTACTGTTACATGGGGAAGTATTACACTTGGAAAAGAAGAAAAACACCAAGCAGGACGTACATAATGACAGAGTGAGATAGTGAGGATGACAGATTAAAAGGGAACGTTTGGTGCGAAATAAATTCAGATAGACTAAGCTAATCTGAATGTCGCAGAGCAGCGAATACGGCTAGTAAAATGTTGGGATGTATGGTCAATAGATGTGAACAGCATAGGATAACAGCTGCATAAGCTTTGTGTTGAGAAACAAGGAAACCACATTCATTTCTGGGTAATGTCCTTAAACGCAGGCACGAGACTGTTGGAACGAGAAAGTAATTTAAAACCTAAAACACATACACTTAATAAGAATGACTGCTTTATGAAGAAGCAGTAAATTTATTTTGCATTGTCCGAAGTTGTGCTGCAGAGAATGGCTGTTAGGGTGTTGATCATTTTTCCTCAACCTTTTGTGGTCAGTGTTTTTAGTATCGATTTTGTGCTAGTTTGTGAGTCAAGGTGATGCAAAGCTTGAATTGCAAGACATACTTCTATAAGTAGGTGAACCCGCAGCAGTGGTGCTGCGGTAGCATTGTCACCTCACAGCAAGATGTATCATGTTTGATTCTCAGCTAGAGCATCTTCTGTGTGGAGACATGCATGAATGGACGTGCCTTCGTTGAAGGTTGTACGTCAGAGCTGGTAACTCTGCACGTAAAAATCCACTACCAAACATTAGCAGAGCGGAGTTCCGCTGTGGCGACCCCTAAGCGGGATAAGCCGAAAAACACAACAACTTCTATAGGTAGGTGGGGATAAATTGTGTGTGTGTGTGTGTGTGTGTGTGTGTGTGTGTGTGTGTGTGTGTGTGTGTGTGTGTGTGTGTACATTATGTATATGTAAAAGGCATACATATTTTATATATATAAGGGTTCTGACTGTTTGGTCACTGATTGCTTTAGCCAACAGAAGGAAGTACAGTGTTTTTCAGCCAAACATTCAGTTTATTGAATTGACATTTTATCGTGTGCATGTTTTGAGACATGTTTTATAATGTTTTCGCATGTCAGAAGGCCATTGCACCATTATTTCTTCCTGTTTACCATATGGAAGACCTACGCTCTGAAGTGCATAGTGCTTGTCCACAGCAGGTCCTTGACAACACATGTGAATTATTGGTATTATTGCTAGTGAGACAAAGGAGCTACAGTTTCTTTCTGAAGATGTAAACAGAATTAAAAAGTAGCATTCAAATTGCAATGTTCACTTCATGTTTATTGCTTAGAACAACTGTGCAGCCACTTCACTGCTATCTAGTTCCACAGTGCTTCCTGTTAGATTTCACTGCAGATTAAGCTGTTATGAAAGGGGAATTTGATGCTAGCCAAAGTTACTTCCTAATTTTTATGTAACTTTAACAGTCTCACATTTCTATAGAAGCCAGCGTAGTGAGGTGGTGACAGAACAGTAGAAACAGTCACAGATTAATATCTGATGCATGACCTCGGAGCTAGGCTTTTTTTTTTTTTTTTTTCAAAAGGTCATAAATAGACACTGTGAGTTGCTTTGAATTTGTCTGTACTAGGCAAATTAAATGGGTGTCTTGTTAAAAAATATAAAAAGGAGGATTTTTTTGATAATGTTCAGGAGGAGTGAGATTTAAATAAAGTCAGAAACTGAACAATTTATGTAATGTATATTCAGTTAGTAGTAGACTTGGGAGCTTAGAGTTTATAAGCTTATTGCGGTGGTGGGGCAGTTTATATACATGTGTGTATGTATGCATATCTGTCTATGGATATATATATAATAAACACAATAGGGTGTAAGAGTGGATAAAACGACAAATAAAAGCAACCAACCACTCTGAAGCCAATATTCTAAGACCCACGAACACAGTTTATTCAAAGTGTAAATCCAAGCAATGTAAAACAGTCAAAACATAGGTCAAGCGCTTTCGTATTCAAACTTCATCAGAACAACTAAATATCAGTTAACTAGCTTCTTTTATACAGGTTCACTCAATTAACCATTAATTAATTATGATTATAAACCCTGATAAAGTGACAGTGCTTAAATACAATGGTAAAAGAGTAAACATACTTTCAATTCACTTTAAAAAATAAATACAGTTCATTAAAAGTTAAGAAAAGGTTTTATAAAAATATTTAGAGATGAAAAACCTATAATTAACTTGTAGTAATATAAATAGATGCTTAGTTAAGCCCAAGGAACAAACATTCAAAGTTTCAGGGCTCTAAATTTTAATTCATGTTTGATACTAACATGTTCATTCAAACCAGGGAATTCACTAGTGTTTAATTTAAGTTGCCACCTAACTTCCACCCTAAACAACTTATTAGTCCAGTCACCACCTCTAAAATTTTTTCCTACTCCTTCAAGAATATCAAATTTAAAAAAATGTGAAGGGTACAAGTTAATGTGCTTAAAAAGTGCATTGGGCTTAACTAAGCCTCTATTTATATATTAAGGGTAAATTTCCCAATCCCCACTGCACTGCGATCTCCATTCAAAAATGCTGAAAAACCTACAGTTGTTCCATTAAATGTTGAGTTTAAAAGAAGTTTCTGTTATGAGTCTAACAAGATCTCCAACCAAAATGTTTGTGTACTGCCTGACATGCGCAGTACGTATTTTGATGTTACAAGTTTCGTTATTTTAACAGTTCAGTGTTATCAAACTTACTCTGTTCTGGTCTCGATATTATGTAACTCAACCTTTTAGTAATGCGACAATATGAAGGGGATCTATCTATCTATATATATATATATATATATATATATATATATATATATATATATATATATATATATATATATATATAATTAGCAAGAGGTGTGGGGGTTACAACTGCCCCACATGAACCACTCCCTGCAAAAAACTATGTTTTTCTGTCTTTTTGTTTTGATTTATGCTTGGTAGGGTGTTGAAGTTTGTGTTGTTGACATTTTGTGGTTGGTGTTATGAATATCGATATGATATCCCTGGTCTTTCAGTAGACCCTTACATATATATATATATATATATATATATATATATATATATATATATATATATATATATATATATATATATATATATTGTTGACATAGATGTGTGTTTTTTAAACAAGAAACATCTTTCTTAAACTATCATGTTTGATATATGCAGTCATACAGTTATATAAATGAAAACATACCATACTGACATAATTTTAGTTGCAAACATTATACATCACGTATAATCTATTCAGTCATTATCAGTCAAACATTACACAGCTCATTCAAGTCCTGCCTTCTTTTAAACCTTGTTCCTCCTCTGCATGTATTTGTTCCCACAATTCCCACTTTTTTCTATGACCCCAGTTCCAGTTGTTTATTCTTAGTACATTCACTACCTTTAGTACAGTTGGTTTAGACTTTGATGTCATTTTCTAAAAATAGTTTTTTTGGCAGCCACCATAATTAGACTCAGCAAAGCCTTACCGTGTCTAAGCAATTCCAATTCTGTATCATAGCTCAAAAGAATCATTTTCTTAGTTACACCAATTTGCTCATCAAGTATCTCTGACAGGAAGGTCTGCAGGGAATCTTTAAAGTTCACCAACTCAATACATTCCTCAAATCATGCTCCCAGTTACCTCTTTCCTCTGGCTCATGCCTCCAACATTTGCTGTCTACCTGAGTAAATATTCTTCGGAGTCTACCTGGGGTATGAAAATACCCCTGTAAACCCCTCCAAAGATCCTAAACCTTCTAGACTTTGTTGTATATATTGGCAGGCATGCATGTATTCTCCTATTGTTTCTTTGTAAATTGCATGTCAAGTCTCTCTTCCCAATCCTTATTAAACTCCTCTGATTCTTATAGTTATCATGCAATATTTTGTCTGCTCTGCTAATTATTCCCCTTTTAACAGCAGCTTCTATTCTAGATTCTACTACAAAGTGTACTAGTGCAGGTCTTTCCCTTAGGATCTCCTTTTTTATTCCTTTCTCTTTGCCTGTACTGTCATATCAATCCTTGATACGGAAAGCAAGCTCAAGCCTACAGTCCAAATAAATTCTTGGCCTCTTCCCATGCTATTAGCTTTCACACCCTCATTATTTGCCCACAATGCCTTGGTTCTTTTGCCATTTTCTCCAATAAATTCCACCCCCCTCTTGCCTATTGTCTGTATCTGTAATTGCAGTCATACCCTATCGGTGGAACCTCCTTCCTCCATTCCCGTGTTAGTTTAATTCTTAGAATACTTTCTGCTACTATATGAATATAATATTCTGAATGGTTATTGTTATTCTTCTTAAGGATCTACATCCAAAATCCCAGTCTCTCCTTGTTTCCTGAGCTTACCCCCTGTTTTGTCATCTTCCTTTCCACTTTGAATGATAGTTTCTGCTTGTGTTATGTATAGAAGCCTTAACTGTGTAGCTCTGAAATACCCATTCAAATCAGGCAATCCCAAGCTACCTTCTGCTATTGGAAGAATTAGCTTATCCCACTTGACTGTTGCCATCTTCCCCTCCCAGATAAAATCCTTCAGGGTTGACATAGCTGTTGTTGCACATTCAGCTGGCTGAATGGGAAAAAAGTGGGTACAGCTAATTAAGCACATTACTGACTTTTTTGCGGGGCAAGATTGCAGAACAGCAGGGATTGGGGAATTTGCTATTTTGTCACTGTAGTGCAATCTTGTAGTTGGTATGTATAAGTAGCAAGGAGTATGAGGGCAAAGCTCTCCACATGTTAGGGGGGCTTGCTCTGTGCAAAAAAGCATTTAGATTTTTTTTAAGTTTTGAGCAGTTGCTCATGATGTGGTGCAATTTAATGGTATACTTTTTCAACTGTACATTATGCACACCTATATATATATATATATATATATATATATATATATATATATATATCAATTTATTCCTAAGAAACACTGGTTTCGGATATGATTAGATACTCTCAATATTTTGAATACTAAAAATGGCTGTGCTAGCTTTCTGAACATCATAATATTAGGTTGCGTAGGAAGATACTTGCTTTTCCATTAGTATCATGTGACTGCGGCAGCTTTCTGAACATCATAGTATTAGGTTGCGTAGGAAGATATTTGCTCTTCCATTAGTATCATGTGACTGTGGCAGCTTTCTGAACATCATAGTATTAGGTTGCGTAGGAAGATACTTGCTCTTCCATTAGTATCATGTGACTGCGGCAGCTTTCTGAACATCATAGTATTAGGTTGCGTAGGAAGATACTTGCTCTTCCATTAATATCATGTGACTGTAGACCTGTAGGGGGAAAACATTGATTAAAGTAGACACATCTGATTGGGTAAGCTCCGCTTTTTGTGTCTATAGGTAATGTCATTGTCATCTTCAGAAGCAAAAGAATTTCAGAACTTTTATTAATGAGAGTGTTTCATAAAGTGTGAACGATACATCAGCTCGTATTCTAATTTAATTACTAAATAAAAGTAAGGTCTTATTGTTGAATGTATTCTAAGTGGTTCCATTCATTTCATTAAAAACTCAAAATATTGAAAATTGGAATTTGTCCTTTTCCCACCATTGTGTGATCTCAGAGTAGGTGTATATATAATTAGCAGGGTGTGGAGGATGCAGGAGGGATTGACACCACATTAAATAGGTTTTCAACATTTTGGGTTTCAGTATTTTGAGTTGTTGATGTTATGACATGGATCCAGTCACACATAGACTTTCATTTTGTCTGCAGTTGTAGTCTAGTTCACCTGCAAGGTTGGCAATGAGTAATGAATCTGTCCCTCCACCTTGTTATATTAATCTGCTGAAACAGTTTGGATCCCTTGTTTTGGTATTTTTGGGACTGTCTGATCTGTAAAGGTACAAACTGCACAGTGTCTATCCACAAGACTTTCAGCACCTTAAATGTCTTTATATTTATAGTTTACCACCAGGCAGATACCAGTGCAGTTAATTTAATTGGCTTAGTAAACTGAAATAAGAGGGTTCCAAGTCTAAACTGTAAGAATGATTTACGTATATAAGGAGCTATCAAGCCCTGGAGTGAAACTTTATTAACACAGGAGTGAAAATAACGAATTTCTTTCTTTTGTAGCTTGACTGACAAGCAGTCAATCAGATGCCCAACAGTGAGTCACATTGCTATATTGACATCTTTCACTATTTTATTGTGGTGTTGTTTACACTAAACCTTTGAACAGTCAACATGTCTTTCAGGGACACAAATCTGAGTAGCACTACGACTTTTATAATTCAATAAACTTTAAAAAATATACAGCATATAAATATCATTCTAATAAGCATTAAAGATGTACAAACTGAGTGGAACTTTTTAAAGTACTGTAAAGTAATTGTAAAGTAGAAACAAAGGCTTAAATGCCATTTTTAGTGTTTTAACAAACAAACATCTTCTTCTTCTTTCGGCTTTTCCCGGTTAGGGGTCGCCACAGCGGATCACCTTGTCCGCACATTGAATGGCAGTGGAGTTTTACGGTGTCGAGTTGCCAGCCCAGCGCCCAACCTTCCACAGAAGGCACACTCACATGCACACCTAGGGCCAATTTAGAGTGTCCAATCCACCTGCAGCATGTCTTTGGGATGTGGGAGGAAACCGGAGCACCCGGAGGAAACCCACGTGACCACAGGGAGGACATGCAGACTCCGCACAGAAGGCACCCCAGCCGAGGATCGAACCGGAGAACCTCTTGCTGTGAGGCGGCAATGCTAACCACTGCACCACCGTGGCCGCCCTTTTAACAAACAAACAAACATCAATAACTTTAAATGCAAAAGGTTATAGAAGATAGTGAACTACAAAGTTGTTATACAGGAAAATATTTACAAATGATTAGTATTTCAGATATGTATATATTTTACTTTTTTAAGTAAACAGAAATAACAGGATGGAAAACCAACCTTCCACTACTTAAAAAAGAAAACCTCCAAAAACCAAATAATGTTAAAAAAAGAGCAAATTGCTGTCAACATGGAAGATATTCAACAATTGTTATTTTCAAAACTAATGGTACATAATAAACAGATGGGTAAAAATGTCAGAAACAGTGTCATTTTCTAATTGTTAAATAAACAAATGTGAATAAATCCCAAAATAAAAACTTTTATATATGGCAAGTGTAGTATTACTGCAATAACAGCATGACTGATGTCCCCAGTGTCAGGGCTGGTCATCATGTAAAACCCTTTCAAGCTTCTAACCCTTCTCCTCTCTTAAAGTGCTCTGTGCCCCTTTCTCCAATTTGGCCTTTCCATGAAAGGAATTTTCCAATGTGAAAAAAATATCCTTCAGCTATATTTTAGATTATGTTGACATGTTTTGCTTTATTTTGTTTCTTGTTGTACCGTTTATTCCTTTCTTGTGTATCATACCAAACCCACTCTTGCTCATTTTGGTGAATTTTTTTAATTTTGATACTTTCTTCCACTTGACACCACTTTTCAGCCTAGGCTCTGTCAAGAAAGAGTCATACGACCCCCACCCATTGCTGCTACTTATACCAGTGGTTGGCAGATCCCACTCGCTGGCAGGCAGACTGAGTGCCTTTATTGCTTGAGTCCAAACATGATATCTCTAAATGTTTTGTTTGCATTTGTTTTAATGATGCGACCAAGCAGGACCAGAGAAAGAACATGGAAGTCTTTTCTAATGTCGAATGTACATTTTTTAGCTCCCTTTTAAAATGCTGGGACTCAAAATGCCAAGTCCTGACATGCTGAAAAACAAAACTAAAATGTAGGAGAAGACTGAATATTGAACATTGATCTTCTGCTTCAAACTTTTGCAGGGAAGTAAGACCCCCACCCCCAAATCTAGAGGCAAGCCCTCCACACACCCCATACTCCAAGATCAGCATACTTTAGAGAAAAGAAAATATTCCACAAAATAGCAATATTGCACTTTGTATATGTAAGTCCAGATTTTTGGTCATTAAGTCTCCATATTATGGGACTTGTCAGTGTGCGTCCTGACCATTCAAACGGTTACCACTGTTTTGATTAGATTTGGGGGCTCATGCTTCTGCATCTCCTCAAGAAATGCCTGCTTCCTTGTATTGTCAGGATTGAGAAGAAAAGCATGACATGGATCTAAGGACCATGAAGATGAAGAAGATAAACACATTCTATATAAGAAATCAGAGTTTGTGTTTCAACAAAATTATCAGTTAGACAAAGACAAGGTGCATATTAAAAACTTTTACTGCAAGGCACCAAAAATGCCTCATTCAGAGTCCAGTGTAAGCACCTTGGTTATTCCACCATCTTGATTGGTGAAAATTTTAGGTAAGGAGCCAATTGTGAAGGTAGGGTAATCTAAATTAAAATTACCTTCTCTGGTAGTCATGGAATCTACCAACAGTAAGTCTTTGTTCATTGAAACAGAGACAAGATTTTCTCTAGCTCCGGTGCTTTCTTCTCCACTGTCTGTCAATGGAGCACACAATGTACTGCAAACAGATAACAATTTGATGGAACCAACATTTAGGAGTGCTGATGGAAAACCTCCCTCTTGAAGCCAAACACATTTTTCCATAGTTCTAAGGCTCCAGAGATATGTTTCTCTTTTATTATCAATTCAGACTTAATTTTCACTACCATCTGTTTCCCCATCTCCTGTGACATCGATCTTTAGACCAATGTTGCCTTCTATGGCATAGGTGGGATCAGTATCTGTCTCACAATTTTCTGTTTACCTGATGTAATTCACCTTTGGTTCACCTAAGTTTATGGGTACTTAAGTTGGATATCTACTCCATTTTAACATCTGTAATTTAATGCTGTTTATGTAACTCCAGTGTTACCAATGCCAGTTCTTCAGAAACCTCTTAGATTCCACATGGAGATGTGTAGCACCTCTTAGATTCCCCATGGAGATGTGTAGCACCTCTTAGATTCCCCATGGAGATGTGTAGCACCTCTTAGATTCCCCATGGAGATGTGTAGCACCTCTTAGATTCCCCATGGAGATGTGTATGGGCTCTCCTGATCTAGCAGCTTTGTTGGTTCCTTTCATCTTACCTTCATTAGTACACAGATGGTCATGTCTACTCCCCTACCATATGTTTCACCTTTTAGTTTCAGGTTTCTCCAACCCAAGTTCAGGTCATTGGTGCTATCAAGAGATCTGTGACATCCTACAATGTAGAGTCTGTGTCAACCAAGAGGCAAAAAAATTCATAAAACATGGAAATTTAATTGGAGGCATAAAAATAGGATATGGAATAAGATGGGGGTAAATTTCTTCCATCTCCATTTGCTCTAGACAATCACAAATTCAGCAACATTGTACAGATGCAACAGAAAGGGGTTTGGCCCACTGAAATGGTTCTCTTCAATCCAGATTGGGCTCTAAAAGTCATGAGAGTCTACCCTGCAGCCCTACGACATGATGCATTCCTTGGTGAATGTCTTACAAGAAGCCACCAACATTGTATTCTTTGGCCTCAGTCATGAAAAAGGTCAACCAGATATTCTTTCCTCCTTATGAGTGTTTGATTTGTGCAGAGCCACCAAGTCCTGCAAATCCAGATATAATTATTTCCTCTGCAACCTTAGGGGAAAAATGATTTGTTTTGTTTTCACTGCTGAATAAGTTAACTAGTTGACAGACCCTTTTCAGCCATGACCTAGGCCACAAGGGCACAAGCATGCATATCTGACAATAAGAGAAGTATAAGGATGTTAACAGAATAAGAATAACAGTGTGATCTGTTTAGACATGTGTTTACTATTTATAATTGACATACATATCTAATACCATTCAGTTAAGATGATGTTTAGTTTGAGTTTGTACAGATAATATGTATACTACAGATAAAAAAATCCACCCCTCCCATGAGTATTCATCTTCTTCCTTCTGGTGCTTAAAGGGATAATCCCAGTGTTTAAAATTAGGGTCCGAGTTAAGTTGACAGAAGATACGCCCACTTTGATACATCACTTTCATTCCCACCCACAGTGTAATTTTTCTTTTAAATATCCTGTAAATACACAGTTCCAGTCTTGTTTCAGCTCCCAGGATAAACTAATTTTTGGATTTGTGTTCCTCTCCGACTTACATTGAATTGGGGAACTATGCCACAAGCTCCTGCTCAAGGAAAAGGGACATCAGTGTACACTAATTTTTAAATTTTGCATCACTCATGTTTCTATAGATGTACAAGCAGCCTGCTCATAAAAAATAGTGCATTTGTCTAGTAGTATTCAGAAATCAGCACATATCAAACTAGAAGCTGAAAAAGGAACAGAAGAGTGTGTCTACTAATGCTCCGACTTTCTGTCACACACTTGCTTTATATGGAATTACTAGCAGATCAGAAAGTCACTACACAAGGCTAGTATTTAAAAAAAATCAGAATACAGTAAAACACAAAAGAAAAAGAAATATGGTTTCCACTATTGTTTGCCTGACTCAGATGGTTTCTATAGGCAGAAGCCACGTCATAAAATTGTTGTAGCTGGCCAGGATTCACAATCACCACAGAATAAAATATGAAATGAAAGAAACAAAAAACTCTGTTTACTAATGTTTTAAAAGACTTGCATTACTGATGTGCTTTCTAGAGTATCAGCAGCAGTCAGGTCATAAAAATGCCTGAAAGGCTACTTTTCTCAATGGGTAAAATGCACAGATTAAACTAATGAATGGTTCACAGGGAGAGCTGTTGTCAGTACAACTGCAATTTGAGATGGAATTTGGCTAACACCTTTGAAACTTCCTTCAGGTACTCTTCCCCCACCCCTCTCAGCCAAAGGTGAGCATGCTCCGAAAGGCAAACCTGAAATGTAAACAAAGGCTGAATCAAAACAAAAAATCCCTGGAACTGTCCCTTTAAGTATTTAATTTCTATGCTGTGCATTCCATATGGTCTGACAAATGAGTTGTGGTGCATGATGGATGGATTTTTCTGATAGCTCTGCCAAAGAATCTTTTAAGGACCAACATTGGATAGCAGTGACCTTCACCAACCTTGTGGTCTGCACAGCTTAGAACATCACAGAAGGAGATGTAGATCAGTATGCATTTACAAAAGGACTCATGGCTGTGTTACACGTGTTCATTGAGGGAACTATGGTTATATTGACCGATTCCCCTTAAAAAAAAAAAAACTTGTTGTTGGAGCACAAGATCAAAAACAGTTGAGGAACATGAAAGAAAAATATTTAAACCCTCTTGGCTGCAAGCATGATTCCATAGATGAACCCCTTTTGCTGTAAGTATATGATTCGCCATTCACAATGTCCATTTGCTGTTAGAGCCAGCAATGGCTTTGGTTTCAGCAAAACTTGTAGCTGCAGCGACAGGAAGCAGATGGATGGTAGCAGAGCTCTGCTAAATCCCAGCAAGGTCAGTGTCAAAATCTAAGAAGGCTGCGGTCCGCCACAGGGAAGACTGCAAGCACTCTTGACTCCTTTTGTAATCACCTCTGAAGATCTGATTCTCCCCTTACACACTAGTTCAGCAGACTATTACCAAGGAGACATGGATTAGGGAGGCAATGACTCAAGACTATACAATATATTGCCCTATGACCAGTCTGTCATTCCCTTCTTCCAGGGTCAGTGAGGAAATCGAGATGTTGGTGCTTGCTGGTGAGTGTGGCTTAAATCCTGTTCCCTTGCGTTAACCTTGGCAGCTCCACTATTGCTAGCCTTAGGAGGTGCAAGCGCCAGATTCTTTTAATTAATAAAAAGTGAAGGAACTTAGGGCCATTCTAGACTTGTGGCCTCAATCACTACATTCCTAAAGAGTCCTTCCTCTGTTGCTTATCAACAAGACACAGGATATGGTGTTTGGATCTTTACACCAATAGTTGGACATCAAGATAGCCAAGAATTCCAAAAGTTTACTTTGTGTTCAGATAGGAGCCGGTCATTATCAGTTCTCGACTCTTCTCTTTAGTCTAATTTCAGCCCCAAGGGTGTTCACAAAGTGCATGTTTACAGTAGCTGGCCACCTTCGACTGAAGGATACCAGACTATTTAAATATCTAAATGATTGTTTCCTGACCATTAGACAGAGTGAGTTTCTGTTTAAGTACTCTACTTCTTAGAAATGGTATTCAGCTTTCTGATGTCCAAGTTATAATTAGGTTAGTTATTTTTTTTCTCCATTCTACCCTGCTTCATTCTGTCTGGCTGTTCTAGTGCCTCTGTCTATCTAAAACAGTTGTGTTAAAGTAGTTTACTGTCTCTTCCTGAGGTAGCTGTTTAAGAGAGTTCCAGTTACAACATTTTAAAGAAGTGATGAAACTTTTAGGGCTAATTTTTTTTTTGTTTTTGACTAATTGAAATTGGTGAGTTCAGGTTCTAAGGAGAAAGGTTGGCTGATGGTCGCTTAGGCTGTCAGGCAGACAGCCTGACTGAGAAGCAAGGGAGGGGTTACTTACAAGAATCCAGTCCAGGGTGGGCTGGCATTTGGATGATTTATCAGTTTTTGTAGGGGATGAGATAAGTTGGGTGAACCCATGGAGGTTAATGTGGGATGATGGATTTTGTGCAGCACAGTTAAGCCAATCAATATTAAAGTCCCCCAACAGAATTCTTTTTTGAGGAAGGGAGGTAGAGATCCAATTTAGTAGATTTTCCAGGGTGGGAATTTTATTACCTGGTGGGATATAACTGCCTATGATATTAATGTGTTTTTTGGGATTGATTTTTAGCTTGGCAAAGATAAGTTCTGCTTTGTCAAAGTCAGGAATGTTTAAATCTGAGTGGTCAAGCATTAGTTGTTTTTTGAATAAGATTGCTACTCCTCCACCCCTTTCACTACTCCTGTCTTTACGTAAAATATTATAGCGTGGAGATGTTATTTCATTACTGTTATTGTCGGGCCTTAGCCATGTTTCAGTTAAAATTACAATATCTGGTGAGTAAAGCGAGAGTAGGACATACAGGTCATGAACTTTATTTTCAATACTTGTTATATTTATATTAAGGAAGAGAAGGGAGGAATTACATTTTCTGGTGTAGTTGACCAAGATTAACTAGTTTGGAGTTTGTTCAATGTGACAGGGGAGGGAATGGGACCAGTATTGGGGTGTATGTCATCCAGAGCAGTTCAGTTGTTTCAGTATGCGTAAATAGAGTTTGATAAGCTTGTGTAGCAGTTTATCATGGAAGAAGTTTGCTTAAGTGGAAGTCTATGTGGGAGGTACAGATAAAGCTTGGAGTTATATTATAGTTTAGTAGTTTGTGATGGTGGTCTATTGGTGACATTTGCCATTGAAGGGAGATGTTGTCTTGCAGATGGGTGTGGTATGAGGTAAGGGGAGTATAGGAGTAGTAGCAATGAAGTAAGGTTATGTGTAAGTATTTTTTTTATATGAAGCATTTTCTACTTGCTGTTGATTTTTGTAGTGTGGAGTGTGAAAGGTGAATGGAGAGTGAGGAGGAGATTTATTATACAGGCGGAGGTGGGAATGATTTGCTTTAATATGTGATATGACAGTGAAGGGGTGAAATTTTAGTGTTTGCAGTTATTTGGGTTAATTGGTTGTGTGTTGAGTAGTGATTGGATAATTATGTGGGTGTGGTCTATAGGTATAAATCTATTTGAAATGGGGATGGGTGGGAATGGGTGTAAGGTAGGGGAGTGGAGTGAGTCCGAGTGAAGCAAAGATCGAAAGGAGCAGGCTGGCCCTGGCCCCTTTTAGTAGAAAAACAATCAGTAAGATAAGTTGTTGTTGAGATGGAAATTGAGGAGTAGTGGAGAATAAAGGATGACTGGAGTAATAGCAGAGGTTACAGTTGCCTTAGGGAGACAGGAAGGAGTTAGTGGGGGACAGAGAGTAGTTGAGGGGAGCAGGAAGAGAGCTAGTAAGTTAGAGTTTTTAAAGACAAAAGAGGAAAAGAAGAGATAAGTAGCAAATAACCGAGGAAAGTAGGCAAGAATAAGAGAGTCAAATTGACTAAGGATCTATAATAGGTTTCTATAGTGGGTACCCCTAAAGCAGGACAGGAGGAAATTAGTTTAAGAACAGGTAGATAGGAAGGTGATGTGGGGTATAGACTACTAGGAAGGTGAGAGCTGATGTATGAGGGAGCCATGTAGACCGAGCCGGAGGGATAAAGACAAAGTTAAAGACAAGTTCAGTTATGTGTACAGCCACTGTATATGATAAAGGCTCCTGGATGGTAGATTCAGGCTTTCAATGGCTGGGAGAGCTTTTCCCTGAGGTCAACTTATTTTTGCGACACTCTGGCACAACCACAGAGGATGGAGGAGGCAAAAGTGACAGTACCTCCTGAGAGGGGTTAATTCAGGACTTGGAGCATTAGTAGCTTCCATGCATCACCCTGGGCCATTCGTGTTAAGCAGAGTAAGAGTCGTGGAAAAAGGGCAGTCAAGGGCCACTTCATTAGATTATGTAGAATGGTTTCCAACAATGAGACGTTTAATACAGTGACACATTCTAAATGAGAAGTTTTTAGACTGGCAATATCCTGATTCCATGACTTATTAGGTAATTTAAGTAATCTTGCAAAAGAGGATGAATTGTTTTGCACTGATTTTAAGGATACCCATTGAAATCTTTTCAGTGTCATCACAGGTTTATACGGCCATAATTTAAAAAATTTCTGTGGACAACAAAGCCATTTACAGCATTGTAAATCAACATGGGCAGATTTTTTTTTTTTGCTTTTGCAGAAGGCATGACTATTACAGGAGGAATTAAACCACATTTTATTTATAAAGGTAGATTTAATCTTAGATGTAGCCTTGAAGTTAATGTTTCATCCCACATTCATAATCAACCACCAGAGAAGTTTGCTTGCATTTCTTGCAAACAGAGTATGTACATTCAGTGTGGAAAATATATCTTATTGGGGCATACAAATAAAATACACACATGTTCTGAGCACTGTGGTTGTAATACAATTGGCCTAGTTTATATTGCTGTATGTCTCTCTTATCAAGTGTTTTACATAGGAAAACTGGAAAAAAAATGTAAACATAAATTTATCAGTATAGCTATACTATTAAAAGGAAGAACATGAACAATGCACTTGCTAACATAGTATGAATTGTATAAATTTGTTTAAATTTTAATAAGTTTATCTTTTTTGTACTGGAGAAGTTCAAAGGGGGAGGGGATTGGAGGAATAACTTCCTCAATAGGGAATTATTTTGGTAAGTGACATATAAGACTGATAAACAACAAAATTTAAATTAAACTTTATTGAGAGTCTGTGTTTTAAAGACTGAGCATAATTGTACTAATTGATTTTAATTGGTTGTTTTAATATCACATGACTTTCTTTTGATGATTATAATGAATTAATGGTTCTGGGTTTGTTATTCTGAAGAAATCTTTGCAAAAGGACAGAGGAAAGCACTCATTTTTCAATAAATTCTTCTGGCATAGATTTGGTTGTTATTTTCTAGTGTTTGCAAGTTCTGAGTCTAGGGCTTCATTTTACATATTTTATCTTATATATGTACACACACACACACACACACACACACACACACACACACACACACACACACACACACACACACACACACACACACACACACACACACACACACACACACACACACATACTCAGGTGTACATATAAGCTGTAAAACAAGTTTTCTCTGTATTTCATTGAAATAAGAATGCAGAAAAATTACCTTAGCAAATGTTAAAATCACAGAAACTTGATACATAACTGAAAAAAGCACTTCACATGAAAAAGGTGGAACTGTGCTCCCCACAACTTTAAATGCATTAACTCTGGGGCTGAACTGGCTTGAAGTAAAAACAGTTATTCAGTTTTTAATAGGTAATGCCACCCCTGCAAAAAAATGTGCATTCTCTCTGTTTTAAGTTATGTTTATAACGTGTTTTTATAGGTTCATAGGTTCATAGGTTCATAGGTAGATACTAGACTATCTGCCCTAGGGCATTTACAAGCCTAGCCAGAGTGTGTTTGGCTTTTGCCACCCTTTTAGATTAGATGACTGTGCCCCAGTATAGTAGGTCACAGAAGACAGCCCATTTAAGGTTAGTTTAAAGTGCCCCTGTCTAGCAGTGACACAAAGGAGATCCCAGGGGTAAATCTATGGTCTCCCATCCAATCATCAAGATTCTTCTTGAAGAGGGTCATTGAGGGGCTCTGCCTAACATGGATTGGGATTTTGTTCCAGAGTGAGGGGAGCCTCTGGGATATGAATCTGTCTCTCCAGCATGTCCTATTTATTTCTGTGCTGAGGTTTAAGTCACTGGAGCATGTAGCTCTAAGGGATTTGGATTTCCTGAAGTGGAGCATGTCCATTAATTCTGGGTTGGACATGGCTTTATACATCAGGCACAGATCGCCTCTGAGTAGGCGGTAAGCAATTGAGTAGAGCTGGAGTTTCTTTAGTCTAACTGCATAGGGCATCTGCTTGAGTCCCTTAATCCTCTTGGTGAGGTACTTTTGGGGTCTTTCTAGTTGTTGCAGGTGTCGGGTAAGGTACATCCCAAATGGGGCATTGTATTCAATTATGGGCCTGATGAGTGATGAGTAGAGGGGCACAATGACCTCTCTTGATCTAGATGTCAACCCTTTCATGATAAGGTGGGCTATATAGAAGGTCCTTCTAACCACTTTGGCAATGTGATTGCCAAAGGAAAGATTATTATCTACTTGGGTCCCCAGATCCCTAATTACTTCTTCCGTACTTAATGGATTACCACCTATGTGGTAATTTGTGGGCACTTTGTTTTTCCCAAAGGGGATGACTATGCACTTTTTGGCATTTAGCTTTAGGCCATGGCTCTGGCATCAGTTATCTGTCTCTGTGAGACCATTTTGGAGGATGCTTGTGTCAGTCGGTGAGTCGATTATGGCCCCCAGTTTGCAGTCGTCTGCGAACTTGGTCAGCCAAAGTCCTCCTGTGTTAGCCTGTACCTCAGAGAAATATATACCGAACAAGAGAGATCCCAGGACTGTGCCTTGTGGGACGCCACTTGTAACTGGTTTAGAGTCTGACATGGCACCTGCAATTCTGACCATGTGGGTTCTATCCCTAAGCCAGTTTGCAACCCATCTTGTGACATAGGGGTTGATATTTAAGCTGGTGAGCTTGTTTATGATGCCCGAGTGGGGTATTGTGTCGAAGGCTTTTGCGAGGTCAAGGTAGGCTGTGTGGACTACCTTCCCTTCATCTATGGCCTTGGTGACTGTTTCAAAGAAGTCAACCAGGTTCAAGAGGCAAGATCTGCCCTTAACAAAGCCGAATTGGGTAGGATCCAGTGTTTGGAGGTTCCCAATGTTTTTGTTTATGAGTTCCATGATGATACGCTCCATAGCTTTGCAGACCAGACTAGTCAGGCTTATAGGGCGATAGTTACCGGGGTCCATTGTGGCACCACCTTTATGGAGTGGGACCCCTGTTGCTGTACGCCATTCTTTGGGTACATATCCTGTTGTAAGGCTGAGACTGAACAGTGATTTTAAGTGAGAGTTCAGTTCTTCTTGGAGCTCGTGTAAAATGCAGCCCGGGACACCGTCCGGTCCCACAGATGCTGTGTTTTTTTGCTTTGGAGAGGGCAGCTCTCACCTGTGCATCTGTGATGTCAGAGGGGCTACACTTTGTTTGCACGTTTGGGGGGAAGGGGGGGAGAAGTTTGCACTGAACCTGTCTGCCAGGATGTTGGCAATGTCTGTGGGTTCAGTGTATTTTTTGTCATTTTGCACTAACTCAGAGCATATCTGGGAGTTTCCACCCAAGTTCCTGACATAACTAAAGAAGGCCTTATGATTATCTTTAGCGTCTTGTGCAATTTTTCTTTCAAAGCTAGCCTTGGATGCTTTTATGAGGGATCGTAGTTTCTTGCTAGTACTGATCAGAGTTGCCTTCCCTTTTTGGGATTTTGCTCTATCCTGTAGTAACTTCCTCCTTCTGTTGTATAGCCTATTTATGGCTGGGGTCTACCAGACAGGTCTCCTGCTTTTGGAGGAGTGTCTTGGTTTTGTTTGGGATAGCACGATCTATGCATTCCTGTAAGTATCCATAGAATGCATTTGTAAGGGATTCTGCAGTTTGGGTCGTAATTTCCACTGGCCCTGGGGCTTTGTAGGATTCCATCTCAGTTCTGAGAAGTGTGAAGTTTGCTTTTGAGAAGTTTTTGACCGTGGTTTCATTTGCTGGGGGTAGGGACAGGATATGGACATCCATAGTGATTAATTTATGGTCAGATCTTACTAAAGAAGGGTATACCTCAGGTATAGAGCATAGAGTACCCATGTTGGTGATAATCAGGTCCAATATGTTTTTCCCTCTTGTGGGAGTGGTGACCAGTTGTTCCATAGCATTTGAGTTTATAAATTCTAGGAACCGTTGGGCGAGGGTGTTGGGGCTTGAGTAGTGCTCCCAGTCTATGTTTGGGTAGTTGAAGTCACCCAGTATAATGGTGTTTGGAGAGACCTTCATATTCTCCAGTGTCTTCAGGAAAGCCAAGTGGGGTTCCTGAGTTTGGGAGGGTGGTCTGTAGCAGGCTACAAACTGGAAGGCAGTTTTGCCCGCTGTTAGTTGCACATGGATGGTCTCAGATGCATCTTGCAGTGCCACTAACCTGGAGGTATGGGCATCTTTGATGAATATGTATACTCCCCCTCCTCTTGTGGTTCGGTCTGAGTTTTGTGGCTGAAAAGCGTGGTATGAGGTATAACCTGGTAGTGCTGGGGTGCTCTTGGGAGCCTTCAACCAGGTTTCTGTTACTGCACAGATATCGATATTCTCCATACTGAGGAGAGCCTCAAGTGCGTGCATCTTGAGGTTTAGACTTCTGACATTGAGCAGCATTACCCTTAGTTTCTTTTTCCTTGTGTTGTCTAAGGAGGTGGGTTTGTCTTTTGAGCCTTGCCTAAAAAAGGCACTATGGGGGTGGCAAGAGCCTTTGCCAGTATTCGAAAACCCAGGAGTGACAGGTGCAAGCCGTCCCTAGCGAACGTGGCTCGTCGAGCATGTCATCCCAGGCTGACAGATACTGGATCTCCTTTGAGTGACACCAATACTTTAGCCAATTGTTGAAATTGATCATTTTGTCTTTATACTGTGGTATCATTCTTGGTGAGGGTAAGATGCTACTCAAGGTCAGGGTCATACCAGCCTGGGCTACATGATCAGAGAGCTCCTCTATGTCTCTTTTCCTGCAATCCAGGGAGGTACGTCTCAGGTCATTCACACCAGCATGGACAATGACGTACCTTCTCCTTGTTCAGCCACTCCCACAGGGGCAGGCAGGCTGTTCAGTGTCTACCACTGCCACTGATGAACACAGAGACTTCCTTTTAGCCCAAGCAAGCAATGGCCTCCAAGAAACTTACAAATAGTTTAGAACAGCAAATCTGTAACTGAACTTTTTTAAAATACAGAAAGTGGAAAAAAAGCAAGATTTTTTGTTTTTGTTTAAAGATAAAGATAAACAAGTAGCAACTAGTTAGAACAGTGCAATAAATGACCCCACACTTGAGTGCTAGGCCAAAGACAGATAAAATGCAAGTTTTAAGAAAAAAACGATTTTAAAATAAGTACAACACAGGAAATGCAGTAAACAGGCTCCAGATGTATTCTAAGTACAGTTACTAACACAGATATAAACTTTAGCAAACCAGAAAATGCCAAAAAGTATGCGGCAATGCAGAAAAACTTAACAAATAATCTGAAGAAAATACTTAAAATCTCAAAAGTGGCTCCCTTCTTCTCTCAGCGTTTTCTCCTCTTGGTGGGTGCTTCAGAAACAGCCAACAAGTCTGAAAAGACGCCAAAACCATGAGGCAACCTGGTTTTAAGAGAGAGAGCTCAAGGAGTTTGGAATTGACCCAAAATGGCCAATAAAACTACAGTTTCTAGGCAGTAACCACTCCCACAGGGGCAGGCAGGCTGTTCAGTGTCTACCACTGCCACTGATGAACACAGAGACTTCCTTTTAGCACAAGCAAGCAATGTTAATGTTTATATTTCTTTCAATGATTTGGAAGTATCTATGAACTGAGCAATCAAAAAGAATATATTCCTACTGGCTGGTTTCAGTGGTGTTATTCTACAAAATGAAATTCCTCAGTTCAAAATGCGTGTGTGTGTGTGTGTGTGTGTGTGTGTGTGTGTGTGTGTGTGTGTGTGTGTGTGTGTGTGTGTGAGTGTCACTCTATCAATCAGAAGAACAGCTCATTGAAACTCTAGAGCTGTGTCCAGACTGATTGACAGCTCAGGGTATTAAAGCCATCAGGTATTTTACTGTGTGATGCAATTATAAGTAAGAATTGGGAATAGGCCTTCTTCCTAGGATTATATAATCGCAGTTATAATAAAGTTGCAGTGGTGTGTGAGTGTGTCTGTGTGTGTGTGTGTGTGTGTGTGTGTGGGGGGGGGGTCATGGTGAATGGGTATTGCTCCTCTTAAAAAAATTTGGTAGTGTGTTAGTATTGGAGTTTATGTGTTTGTGTGTATGTATGTGTGAGAGATTTAATATTTATAGTTCATGAATGTTTACTAGGCTAATGACCTCTGGGGCCCTTTATTTAAGCCTAGGTTTGCTTCCCAATGTGAGACTAAAACTCTGTACCTTGTGTCTGTAAGATAAACATGCTAACTATTTTGGCAACCCGCAACCATTAAATGTTTTACCATTATTTTAGCATGTTTCCAACGTTGAAGATTGTATTACTTCACTCTCATTTGTCATCCTGTTTGCGAGTGTTACTTAAATATCGCAGTTACGTACAAAGCTAGTTTGTACTTGTAGACCATTTTAAGCCTAGACAATTTCCTTTAAAGGTAAGATTTGAATACTGTAAATTGTGCCTGTGATTTCAACACCTTCAGCATTATGTCAAACCCCAAATATAAAAACTCATTTGTCAGAAATAATTGTCTGCATTGTGTGTTTTTATGAGTGTTGTTCAAATGTGGAGAGGTTGGACATGCATGTCAATGTGTGATGGTTTGTTTTTAATTTTTGAGCATCTGTGCTATGAGCATTGCTTAGTTAGCCAATTCAATATTTGTATGTGTGTGTGACTACATCCATATATCTATAACTATCTATATCTATATCTATATCTATATATATATATATATATATATATATATATATATATATATATAGAGAGAGAGAGAGAGAGAGAGTCACGCATGCAGACTTTTTAAAAAATGATGCCCTTTACAGCATGTTGTGGAAGTAAAGTACTTCACAGTTTCTTTTTATAACCCAGTTTCCTTTTTTTCTCTCTACACTGTAACTTCTTGTTTCCTATGTGAACTAAAATATACTCTGGTGCTGACTCACAGCCTCATAGTCTGCTGCTCATACAAGTGTGACTTACAAATGAAGAGTTATTTACAAAGAGAAAGAGAAATAGAAATATACCTCCACATTTATTCCATATGAGACAAATAGAAAATGGGGTGACTGTGAGAAATATAAATAATCACTGAGAATTTGCAGAATAATACTTGTTAAAAGAGGATTAAACATGTAATGAGTAAACCAATATATTCTTTACTTGTATGGCTTCAGATATATATAAATATATCCAAACACTGACGGCACACGACCTATGACTTTCTGAATCAGTGAAATGCTACTATTAATTGTGATGTCACTTCCCATTTCCTTTTTCCATTGGCCCAGGCTTCAGAACTTTTATACTTACCTATACACTACGATTCCCTCTGGCAATCCATTCCAGGCCCCACAGCCGTGTCTTGTATATTTCCATGAGTGTACATTGACATTAAATTGTTAATAAATGGGCTAAAATTAGAGCTGCGATGCAGTATCTCTCCCTGCAGACTTCTGCCTCACAAAAGGTGTACCCAGCGGGTATGCTCGTATATCAGTGCAAATTTGTACATACCTAGGTGGGTCTACTTTACAACCAAAAACTCAAGATAATGAATTTCATTTGACTGAGACCACAATACCTAATTTTCTAAATACTGAAAACTCATTTGACTGAGTCTCAATATACTGAAAGCTTACAATGCTGAATTTCAACATGCTGAATTTTAAGCCATAGACATGCACAATAACAACACCAACAACAAACTTTTTCCAAATCTTAAAAACTACTTATTACCCTCTTAACAGAAACGGGCAATATAAAACCAAACTAGGTGAGGGGCTGTACCCCCCCCCCCCAACTATAAATACTAACTCCAGGATTGCACTACAATGGAGAAAAGGGCATATACCTTTTACCTGCATGACAGTACTGTCCATAGGTTCATAGGATGATACTAGGTTATTGGCCCGGAGGCCTTTATAAACCTAGCCAAGAATTTTGCCCATGTTCCCACAAAGTCAGCACCTGTTTCCCTTATCCAGCAGGGACAACCTAGGGCTTGTCTGGGATACACACTACTGCTAGTGCCAGGAGTGCGCAAAATGTCCACCATATTACTTTAGATAGATAGTTCTCATAAAAATGTAAAGAGATATATCCACACTTGCAAACACTACTTTCTACACTACTATCAGTATTTTGACAGTCAGTACTTTAAGTTACAGTAAAGTTTTTTTATCATAAGTAAGTCAAAGGTGAAGGGAAACACACCACGTCTATGGCTTAAAATTCAGCATTCTGAAATTCAGCATTGTAAGCTTTCAGTATAATGAGACTCAGTTAAATGAGTTTTCAGTATTTTGAAAATTAGGTATTGTGGTCTCACTGAAATGAAATTCAGCATTTTGAGTTCTCAGTCATGTGAAGTAGACCCACCTAGGTACAACACTATTACTTTAAATGACATGTTTCAAATTATGTTAAAGAAAGGGGCCTTCTGTACAATTCCAGTGTGGTTGCCTCTGGACCTGAGTGATAGCTGCTACTGGACCTGAGTGATGCGTGCCGATAAATCAGGAAAGCAACAGCTACTGTAGTCCTGAAAATGAAGTCCCTTCCCTGTCCACAAAGAATGACCTTTGGCCTTACTAAGGTTCTGGAAAAAACACTCATTGACAGAAGGTATAAAGTTGGGTCCTTGCCTAGGATGTGCTAATCAAGAGATTTAAAATGCTTACCTTGAGGTGAGATATGCCTTCGTCTGAAGAAGCAGTGACAGAAAGAGTCAGTGGGATTGTTTCCATTAGGTCATTGCTTTGTTTAAATAGGCCTAGTGTGACCAATCTCAGGGTATCTGGCCAGAAATGGTAAAGCAGTAGGCAGTACTGGGATGTTTTTGGTAAGATAAATTTTTACTGTAACTTGGAAGGCTGGGTCTCTGTAATGGAAAATTGGGAGGGGTCTACATTTTCAAAAAGGTGGTTCAGGAGAGTATGTTACAACTATAAAGGGGCCCTGGTATTCAATCTCCCTAGGCAGAACAAAGGCTATTGGAAAGGATAACTTAGTTTGATAGCTGTCTTCTCATTCAGAGGGAGCAGTTCTGAGTCTGTCCATTATGGAACAGTGGATCATGTCTTCGAGTTTACCCAGATATTGGAGGAGTCATGTGAGTTTGTCAGTACAATCCACATGAGTTCTGTGGATCTGGACAAGGTAAATAAGTGTGTACTATGGAATGTCATCTTTTTCTCACTTTTTCCCATTTATGCACCATGTGGTACATAGGGGAATAAGTGCCTTTCAGCTCTCATTGTTTCAGTAGCAGGTATGTGTTTTAGGGCTCAGGTTGCCTGCACAAGGTCCAACTCTCCTGATAAGGTGCACCACACATATTTGCATGCACACGCTCACACCTAGGGCCAGTTTAGAGTGCCCAATCCACCTAGTGCATGTCTTTGGAATGTGGGAGGAAAACAGAACACCAGGTGGAAACCCATGGAAATGCAGGGAGGACATGCAGCACACAGAAGGCCCCCTTTACAGAGAATCTAACTGGAGAACCTCTTGTTGTGAGGCAACAATGCTAACCACTAAATGACTGCACCATCGTATAGAATGTCATGGGAGATGCTTAAATAGTAAGAAGTCCCAGGCCCACTGCATCATGCCATTTGGTTTTAGCATTTGAAGAACAAAAGTTCTGATCACATTCTCAGTGTTGAACTGATTATGATCAAGGAAGTTTTCAGACTCTGTCGTAGGCGTGTCTTCACTCCCCTTCTGTTCATTCTGTTTATCCTTCCTTTTCTGCATAATACAGTTTTTCCAGCATCACATGCATCACAGATGCATTTATTGCAAGTTTTTCATCAGCCTATGAATATGGTAACACTTCAAAATCATTTATTTCTTTTTTTAAGGAATTATATAGTTTTTATTTCTATGACTAATTTGTTTATCAGGTACGTGACCCTTTTCAGCTGCAAACCCCAGATGGAAGGGCAAGGAAAATACACTGTATATTACAATTTACAACAACGCATCAAGTCCTGTTCAGATCAGAATTTCACTTCGTCAAAGCCATAGCTCAACAAATAATATTGCACAAAACACAAACAAAAGCTTTTTTGAAAATTAAATGTACACCTTCTTGTACCCCAGTGTTCTTCAAAATGGAGCTTTGATTCCACACCCACAATCAGAAAAAATAAAGTTGAGAAAAAAAAAAGGCTCACTTTTTCCCTTTCTCAGGATTTGAGTAAGTGTTCAGCACACAAAACAATAAAACAGGGTTTCATTTATACTAGAAGTTGACAAAATTGACAAAATAACTCACCAACATTTCAAAGATTTGCCAAATGAAACACAGTGAACCTTAAGGATGTCTTGCTCTGTGTGTATGTGTGCGTATCTGTGTGTGCACACTCACACACGCATGCACACAAATGTATGTATATGTGTATATACACACACACACACACACACACACACACACACACACACACACACAAGTATATTATGAATGATGCAGATGATGTTGAATGAAACACAATACATCAAGCAATTTCATCTATATCAATTAGAGCAAACACAAAAAAAAACATTGCTAACTAATGTGTGCAAACGTACGCAATACAAAAACTAAACTAAACACAAATAAATGTTTAAAAAGTCACATTTACATGGGGGACTTTTAGCTCCAAAACCTTTATATATATATATATATATATATATATATATATATATATATATATATATATATATATATATATATATATACTAACTCTGTGGTTGCACAACCACGAAGCAAGGAAAATACAAATAATTAAGTTGTATTTGATGTTCAACAACTCTATATTATGTAATGTGATCAACTGTATCACCAACGATTTTAACACTAAAAAAAAAAAAAAAATCAGCGATAAAAGAAACTTTCAACAAAACAGAAAACACTCATATACATTGGAGAACTCCCATAATCACATGCAAACAAAGGTGAAATATGCTAATTTCACATAGTGACTGGAAATCAGGACTGAAGGTCCCAGCTTGGAGCAGTGAGGCAAAACTTTTTTAACCTCTAGAACATCATTCTTCCCTGATTCTTTTTTTTTTTTTTTTTCTGTTACCAGTTAAACTGTGTAATGTCATTCCTTCATTTGTTTTTTTTTTCTGTTACCAGTTAAACTGTGTAATGTCATTCCTTCATTTTTTTTTTCTGTTACCAGTTAGACTGTGTAATGTCATTCCTTCATTTGTTTTTTTTTTTCTGTTACCAGTTAAACTGTGTAATGTCATTCCTTCATTTGTTTTTTTTTCTGTTACCAGTTAAACTGTGTAATGTCATTCCTTCATTTGTTTTTTTTTTCTGTTACCAGTTAAACTGTGTAATGTCATTCCTTCATTTGTTTTTTTTTCTGTTACCAGTTAAACTGTGTAATGTCATTCCTTCATTTGTTTTTTTTCTGTTACCAGTTAAACTGTGTAATGTCAGTCCTTCATTTGTTTTTTTTTCTGTTACCAGTTAAACTGTGTAATGTCATTCCTTCATTTGTTTTTTTTTCTGTTACCAGATAAACTGTGTAATGTCATTCCTTCATTTGTTTTTTTTTCTGTTACCAGCTGAACTGTGTAATGTCATTCCTTCATTTGTTTTTTTTTTCTGTTACCAGTTAAACTGTGTAATGTCATTCTTTCATTTGTTTTTTTTTCTGTTACCAGCTGAACTGTGCAATGTCATTCCTTCATTTGTTTTTTTTTTTTCTGTTATCAGCTGAACTGTGTAATGTCTTATTCTGTCTGAGTCATACTGTACATCCCCAAACACTTGGCCTTTAAGCTCTCTGAACCAACTTCACTTTTCTGTTTTACCATCTCCTGTACCGATGTGAGTCATGCTTACCATTTTGGAGTTTTCCTTAATAATTCCACAAGATTAATTCCTCATGTATGAAAACTAACTGCTGAGATCAAAAATGTGCAAAACATTCAATATCTAAAACACATCTACAAAGCTTCCTGTCCACATCCCTCTTTACTTATATATACTAACTTTGAGACTGTGCTGAAATAGAGTAACAACAAAATGCACTTTACACTTTTCTATTCTGTTGTTTCTCTCTGTCTGAACACCTTCATACATTAACACTATATGCAATTACATGAAACAAGACTCAGATATAAGATGCCCAAGAAAATATAACCTAGGCAAAAGATGTATGCACAGATATGATTTCATCAAACTGTCTTATGAAACTTGAGGTGAAAGCAGTCTTGCAACCTGTATGTAACAACCTGGATGAAAAGCTTAGGTTTAGCACATCAATAAAAGGCACTGTAAGGGGCGATCATTAATGTCTGATTTTTGAGTTCTATATTTAAAAAGCAGCTTATTTACATTTATTTTATTTACATTTTGATTACCAGGGTAGCAATGTTGGGAAATCTCAGAAATTCTCTTTTCCCTAAGATACAGTGATCTTAGAAATAATATATATAAGTATTGGGGGTATCAGGGGTACAGGTGGACTTTTCCCATGGAAAAATTTATTTTTACACGTAGTTTAAGGTTTCCAAATAGAGTTCCTTTTCAATAAGCTCGCTGTAGTTTCATTGCACTTAAAAGTGTCAATGACAAAAGATTCGTACGCAGCCTATTAATTTTTTCCCTGTTGTTTTTTTTGTTGTGCATTCCACCAGTGCTGCCCTTTATATGGCATTTCCTGCAGTTATTTTATTTATCCTAGCATATATCAGCTTTATGTTACAATTTGACACACATAAAATATTTACTTCATGGGATAATTAATAACCGGGATAGCTGAAAAACAAGAAGCTGAACCACATATTTTGGTGTTCTAGGGTGTATTTGACTGCTGTTTCCATCAGTACTGCTGTATGTAAGTTTGATTAACATTCTTTAAAAAGCAGCCTGTTCTGTATACTTTCATAGCATATGCTACAGATATTTTTGCTAGATGCAAGTATCTAGCCAAATTAAAAGCTGCACTCCCACAATCAAACCCATTCTGTGAGCATTACTGACTTATACAACAGTCTGCGTGCGCGCACACACACACACACACACACACACACACACACACACACACACACACACACACACACACACACACACACACACACACACACACACACACACACGCAGACACAAACACACACACACACACGCACACACACGCACACACGCACACACACGCACACACACACACACACGCACACACACACACACACACACACACACACACACACACACACACACACACACACACACACACAAACACGCACACACACACACACACACACACACACACACACACACCAAATTATCATATGCTGACGCCATCATTTTTTTTTTTACCCAACCCACAGTGGACTAGTAGGTAGAAAGCCCAGCATAAACTAAACACTGAAACACCAATAAGTGACAGCACAGCTGAGAGTCTGAAACAACACACCCCAAACCAATTACATCCAAGCGATCTGCTAACACACACAGAAATGTACTAATGAATGGTGATTGTATAGCTAGACACATGGATTCTACACTCATGAGTCAGGACAAAAACAGTGACAGTGAGATGCCGCTCAGAAGCCAAGAGTTCTAATGCCTCAAAAGGTGTTTGGATCCTTAAAACAGACAAATACCAGTATGTCATGGTGGTGGCCCATGGTGGGGTGAAAGACTTGGGATGCAAAACCTTGAGGAATATGAAAAGAGATGTGATGGAGCTCTCTATGCATGTCACAAATGCAAGCAAGACCTTAGTATTGAGTGGAGTCCTTCCATCACCAAAATGATGCCAAGGTATTAAGAAAAAAAATTGCTGGCTTAACAACTGTCTAACACATAGTTTCATTCTAGGGAACCCATTATGTTTCAGCATGGCTTGAGATGCTTGACAACCATTCCTGCTTCACCACAGACAGTTTGTACATCTCATTCCAAAGCTTCTGCATACTGGTGAAAGCTTCTGTGCCTTTTTAGGCAAGGTCCAGCTGATAAACCTCCCACCTAAGTTCTAAAACAAATTAACCATTGGATCATATCATTGTGGTTCTACTCAATGCTAGATGTCTAAACAACAAACCATGAGGTTCTCCTGCATTTGAAGGACATCTATGTACTGTATGTGTTGTTATTGAAACCTGGTTTAATTGCCCAGAGAGCACTTCCTTAATACCCGAGTATTGTAGCTACCACTCATTCAGAGCAGACAGAAACTGTGGTAGCATATTCATATTTGTTAAAGACCACACTACCTTGAGAGAGGTACCTAGAAACCCACTAGCAGAGCTTATTAAGATCCAATTAATGTTAAATAGGATTACCTGTCTGTTCATAGCAACCTAAAGAACACCCTCCATGTCTCCAGAAAATCAAACAACACTGCTAAATATTCTGTATGAACTCATCTTAAACAGAAACTTTGTTATCTTAGGTAATTTTAACTATCCACTGACACTAACTTGGGTACCTATACTGCCAAATGCAGGATATGGTCAAAAATGTTTAGATTTTATAAACAAAAACTCTGTAGACCAGATTGTTAGGGCACTAAGTAGACAGTGGAAACTTGACCTGATTTTAGACATATGTCTGTACCATCCACAAGGTATTGCCCTCACTGGAAAAATAAGACCACAAACCTTCACCATCAGAATTTCCAAAGCACCAGAAACAGATATCACAGAGTTCAAGGACTTCAAAAGTACAAATCTCCTACAACTATGTGCTGAACTGTCTAAATTCAGGCATAATAATATTACTCAAAATGTTGGTTTGCAAAATGTTATTCAAAAAGGTTCTACTTGCAGCTTGACGAATATATTAAACTGGCAACCCCAACTAGGTACAAGCAAATGGGGAGGTCTAAAATCAAACCACTATGGTGGTCTTCAAGTATATATAAATTGTGTAATAAAAGAAAGAGACTTCTAAAGATTGTAGAGTAGAAGAAATGACCCCAAAACCCCCAAATTAAGGAGAATATCAAACAGCTTGATATGAAAACAAAGAAGGCCATAAGAAAAACAAAGGCATCTCGTGAACTCAGACTAGCTATAGAAGCTAAAGCCAGCTACAAATCCTTCTTTGGTTATGTCAGGAAAATAAGAAACAATACCCAGCATTGATCTGAGCTTATTCACAAAGGTACCAACTACTCCAATCCTGCATACATTGCTAACATCCTGGCTAATAAATTCACTGCTAACTTCAACTCAGAGACATCTCTTCTGAATACACTTATCCCTTGTGGAATCAATCCACCAGTCATCATGAAAGAACATGTAATGATGGTACCATAGAAAATAAAGACTACCTCATTCACGGAGACCGACAACATACCTGTTTGTGTAATTAATAGCACTAAGGATGTATTTGTGCACCTGCACCCCCACGTCTTCAGCCTCAGCCTAGCCACTAACTTTATCCCAGTGGTACACAGACGTGGTGATTCCATTCCACAAAGGTGCCCTTATGACAGGCCCTGGGAATTACAGACTCATCAAACTAACAAGTCTGATATGCAAAACCATGGAACTTATCATAACTGACCTAACTAACTATGATATCAGAAATCTTAGTAGACTCGACCTCCAGCAGGTCAGCTTTGTCCATGGTAGATTCGACCTAATGAATATGATAAACTTCTTTAAAAGAGTTACTTAAGATGTAGATTGTGGGCAAGCTGTCCAGACAGCATACCTTAACCTTGCCAAGGTATTTAGTACCACACCACATGCAAATATAAGCAAGTTGAAGGAGCTCTAACTTGAGTCAGATGTGGTTAGGTGGACAGCTAACTGGCATAGAGACAGGGTCCACACAGTAAGAGTAGGAGGTGTGTCCTCTGAGAGTATAAGGGTGACCAGTGGAGTGGTGCAGGGATCTGTGCTGAGACCTCAGATGTTTGGAATTCTACTTTTCAGATCTCTATTTACAATCAAATGAGGATCTTTAGTTAACACAGTTTGTAAATGATCATAATCTGAGAGTCATCATCAGTTCCTGTATAACACACATGCACTACAGAAAGAGCTTACACTAGTCAGTAGTTGGTGTACTAAGCATGGGTTCAAACTCAGTGCCAAAAAGTGCAGTATTAAAGCTTTTGGTCAGCAGTGTCTAGCTCCAGTCAGTCACATAGATAACACATCACTTTCAAAATGAAACAGTCATGAGAGACCTGGGCAAATGGGTGGACAGCTCTCTGAGGTATGAGAATCACGTTGCAATGATGGCTAGGAAATCTTTATACTTTGCACAGTTCAGAACAGCTTATTAAAATGTATTTCTTTCAGATCAAAATAAATCCTTATCTCCTTCTGTTCCACTTTGTTAAACCCATCACTGAGTTCAATGTCCCCTTAGAGATGTAGCCTTATAAGCATATCAAGCAATTGGAAAGACCACAGAGATCTGTAACTAAAAAGATCAGGGGCCTAAAAGATATGAGCTACAATAATAGCTTGACGGCTTTATTCCTTCACTCAGTTGCTTATAGTCTCCTTAGGGGAGATCTGTGTCTTGCTTATAAGTCTATAAGGGATCTAGCAGTCCAAGAATTCTTCTACCTTAAAAAATCAGATAGTGTAGCCAACACCAGGGCTAGATAACTAAATCTAGTCCTGGAAGTGAATAAGATTTAACAGAGTGATAATACAGTGCCTTTACCTTCTCCAGAACGGACTTCCTCTCCAATTTATGCAGTATGTCACACTGTCTGCATTTAAAAAGGAACTGGACAACTGGATGGGTGCTCATAAATTCACCCTGGTATGACAGGCCTGACCCTCCTTGAAATGCCATGCAAAGCCTAAGTGTGTGTACTGGGAAGGCAAGAATGGCCTTGAGGCTCAATTGCCTCATAACTCCTGTGATCCCATGACCTATCCCTTTGTTCATTTGTGAGCCTTTCTCCAGATGTGCAGATTCACCTAACTGGTAAAGCACAGCAGTATATTCCAAAAAACAGACTCATGACGCAAATAATTTCTTTTATGAAATTTAAAACACTCTGCAGTTATCTGGGATTTTGGATTCAGACATTTCTCTGGTAATTCTTTATCTGAATGACTTTTCAGATGGTTTATTTAGTTAACTAAACTATGAAATGATCCACTTGTTCTAGTAAACATGATATGCTGTGCAGAACATGAATGTTATGTGTCCATGTTTTCTTTATTCTTCTAAGTCTGTTTACAGCAAGTCTGCCAGTCTGTACTCTTTGTTTCCTAAGTTGTATATACCAATAGTCTTTTGAATGTGTTGATTAGTATTAGAATTAACTTCTTCTTAACTAAATGCCTTTACTGATGTAAAAGCAAGCCATGTTCATCTGAGGTACTACCCCTATGCATACTATATCAGGCATCTTGCACTGTTTGCTTCTTTAATTATTCATTTCCCACATACTCACCAATGTCATGTCTATTAAGTCAACGTTTTAAGTGCCACTATTCATTAATATACTTTCAACTATTAACCATTGCCCTACTTAAATAATTAGCCTTTTAAATGTTTGGCAACTTAACTGTTATAACAATTTGTAAATATCAGCCTTATATATCTTTTTTCACCTTAAATGATGTTAACATTTTGTATTTGTTTGAAATGTGCATTCTGTATTTGTTTCTTATGTAACATTGGGTTGTGTTTGAAATGAGTCCTTTCAGGATCAGTCCACTTTCCTGATTTTCAAGCAAATAAATAAAAAAAAATAAAGAAAGAAATATATATATATATATATATATATATATATATATATATATATATATATATATATATATTTTTTTTTTCCTAGTACTTTCTTACAATCTTCTAACAGAAATTGTCAGAGTGTCTGCAGTAGTGGTAACCATTTTATATCTTTCACGCTCATCCATGTTAAAACTATACACACATCTGTTTTACTGTTGAGCATTTCCTGAAACATTAAACCATTATTCAAGCAATTGCTTTGCACCAGTTTTGAAATAATTGCCATTTGTATCAACACACACACAGACACGCACACACACACACACACACACACACACACACACACACACACACACACACACACACACACACACACACACACACACACACACACACACACACCCCAAAGTGGGAGGAAAGAAAGACAGTATGTGATAAAATAATGGTATATGTACATACCATAAATCTCATCACCTTTTTTAATGAATTTCCCATAGCACTAACTCTGTCTGACCACTTAGCTAGCTTAATTTTCCCTCTTTTTAGCATGTCAGTCAATGTACTGCAGTTGTGTAAAGGGCATGTTTGTGTTTCCATGGTTACCCTAGACCAAAGATGTAAAAGTCCACTTCAGAAATTACATAAAACTCCTGCTATGAAAGAAGAGATTTATGCACCAATGAGGTGCAGAAATTGTCTTTTGACACCTCTTTTGGAAGCAGCATTTGCTGAGAGGTGTTGCTTTTGCCAAAATAACTATCTTTTATGATTTTATGTGACAGGATACAATGGAATGTTCTTAATAGTCTAGGATTTGTGCTTCCTACATGGTATGCTAATAAAAACAAATGCACTCCATTCTGTATATTAAAATAATCAGACTCTGGTAATAAACCATGAATAGTAATGTTCAAGTTTTACATTTAAACTTCCTCTTAGCTTGCCATGGTTCTTGCTGACACAAGTTTAAAAGACAACTCCACCCAAATGTCAAGAGTTTCTGATTACAAGGTGTTTTCCCATTTTTTTCAACCTTGTGTATGCTTCATACAAAGAAAATATTATTTACGGGTTAGTTCAGTGTTTTCTACTTGAAACTAGTTGTGCAGTATTCCTGCACACTGGTTTGGATTTTCTAAAAATTTTCCAGCATTTGCCACATCATATCTGACATTGTGTATGTAGAGAAGGGTAGGTCCACCTTGGAGTTTTATGATCTTAACAGAACAAAAAATTTTGGCAGGTCATTATTTCTAGCTGAAGCATCAATAAAAAGTTTAAAACTATGTACTGGCAAAAGGCAGTATTTGTTTGTTTTTGTGTGTGTGTGCGTGTATGCGCTTGCGTGTGTGCGTGCGTGTGTGCACGTGTGTGTGTGTGCGTGTGTGTGTGTGTGTGCGTGTGTGTTTGTGTGTGCGTGTGTGTGTGCGTGTGTGTGTGTGTGTGTGTGTGTGTGCGTGTGTGTGTGTGTGTGCGTGTGTGTGTGTGCGTGCGTGCATGTGTGTGCGTGCGTGTGTGTGCGTGCGTGTGTGTGCGTGCTTGTGTGCGTGTGCGTGTGTGTGTGTGTGTGTGTGTGTGTGTGTGTGTGTGTGTGTGTGTGTGTGTGTGTGTGTGTGTGTGGGTGTGTGGGTGTGTGCGTGTGTGTGTGTGTGCGTGTGTGCTTGGGTGTGGCTTGTAGCAAAATAAGTGCCACTGATATTAAAGGAATATTGATGCTGTTGCATTGCTTTCCCTGTGAAGGAGATGATTTCAGATCCAAGTTTCTCAGTACTGTTAAAGTGGGAGGCCTACCTAGATCTAAATTAGACAAATCTGTGTGTTTTTTTTTCATTTGGAAGTGTTGTAAAGATCAGTGGAAGTTTAGTAACTTGTCTGGGCTGAGTCTTTTTTTTTTGACAAGAATGCCAAGTGTTACCCTCTTTTCTATTGTCTAAGATCAGACAGAACATTTGCCATTAATTCACTTAGTTCTCTTAGGGTAGTTTTATCCTCATTTAAGATGCACTTCAATACAATATTAGATCTTCAGAAAAGTTGGCCAGGTAATAGTGGAGAGGTAAAGGGTGGATTACTGTTGGGAGCAGTAACAACTTTAGTGATAAAGTTATAATTGCAGGGGAGTGGTTGGTGGTAGACGGTGGTGGGGGGTGGTGTTGAGAGTTTTGGTAGAGAATATCTGTTGCCCATTGGCCAATAGCCAATCTAGGAACTAATGTCTTCTAGAAATAGGGTTAGGATGGATAAAGCTGTTGACCTTTTCATCAAGGTTATCTTATCTGATGATACCTTTTAAGATTGTATAATGAATGGAGTTATTATCCAAGTTAAACCTATCCAAAATGGAAGAATTATGCTTTGATAAATAGTTGTCAGTGGTGCACAGGAGGGCAGATTTTTCTTCATGACAGGTGAGGGGATATGGTTTTAGGTTCATAGATAGTTATTAGGCAAGCAGTCCAGGAGACCATTGAAGAGCCTAGCCTAATTTTCCTAGTTGCCTGGTAAAATTATTTGCTTAGTGATACAATATGCAAATGGAGACTAAGGGAATGCAAATTTTGGACTACAGGAAGAAGTTTGTTAACAACTCATAGCATTACTAGTATGTGTCAGCTGCCAGATTATAGATTATAGATTATAGATTACAGATTACAGATTATAGATTACATATTAGATTATAGATTATAGATTACAAATTATACTTTATTGCCAGCATCTCCTTGATATTTATTTGCATGGTGCTGTCTTGACACGTCCATTTGCTATGTATCTTGAGATTCAGGGATTGAGTACTCCAGGCCTAGTCTTAGGCATGTGTGGTCAGGGTCTGGTTTGAAATGGTTAGTCAGAAGGACATTTCTTTATTTTTTTCAGGTCTGTACCACTCACCAAAATAGTTCCATCTTGATAGAAGGTGGTACTGATATGATAGTTGCCAAGGGGTCTCCAATCTTATATATTCCTCAGGATCAGAATGCACTGGATCTGTCTGGCTATTAACTGTCATTTGTCTGCCATGATTCTCAACAGTTTCATTGGAAATTGCCCTTTTTCTTTGGGAAGGAAGCATCTGTTGAGATTGCTATTCACGGAGGACCCTAAAGGGAAACAATCCTCTGGGAAGGACACAAATATGATTTTCTCCAGATGAGAGTAAATGCCAGCTTGCTTAGGCATTAAATGGTATAGTTTAGGGCCATCTATATCTCTTATACTGAGTAAGTATGGATCATTCTTAATAAATCCAAGCATCTGGAGTGAGAATAGAATTCATGTTGATAGAGTGACTAATTCTGTCAATTGTAAATTAACTGAATTCATTTAGCCAAAAGCACTTTCGTCAAAAATCTAAAAAAAATATTTTTCAAGGGGACAAGCCCATGCACCCGCATGTGGAGGGACATTCCCTATCTCCTGAACTTAAATTTACCTACTGTGAGGTCACACAACAGTGGAGAATAGGGAATCTTCCACTAGTGCAGAAAATGCTTTTGGCTAAACTTTTTCAACTGAGCTACTTTCACTACTGACATGTTCCCATGGGAATAGAACCCACAGCCTGTGATCTTCTAGCATTAAATACAAATGTGCTACTTGTTGAGCCATTCACAAAGGTGGGGTTGTGAACAGAGACACCCCTGAGTCTGAGACTGTTCCTGATAGTGCCTTCAAAGGTACTACTGCATTATGGGAAACTTTGTGTAATATCTAGAAAGTTAGTGACTATTAAGAATGTGAATTTTTGAGATATGAGAGCACCTCTGGCTATTCTGTCATGAGGGAGTTTGATTTAGAAACTATGACAATCTGCTAGAATTAGAAGAGGTATGTCTGTGGTAGGTTTTCCTGTGATTCAGTAACTTGCCCATATGTTTCCACCGGATATGGGACAGCCGTATGAAAGGGAACTGGTCAAATGTCAGTCCTACTTACATCTGGAAAGATGAGACAAAGTAAATGAGCCACTTTTTTTCTGTGAGTGGCAAAGTCCCAAAATCCCTGCCATCTTCCATACAGAACTCCCTTCACCTCCCTGCTTATAATCAGTTTTGGGTTTGCTGCACTTCTGGGTGAAGAAGAACAAAAAGTGATGAAGATTTTGCATCAGCCTGACAATATAATTTCAGAGTGCCATTTACACTTCTGTTATTTTTTTCAGCAGCAGTCCAAATCCAGTTGGCACACATGATGGGAGGTTTTGTTCCTTAAACTGACAGTGAGTTAATAAATTGAAGTTTTATACAATGCTAATAATTAGTGATGGATGGGTAAGTGGTCCTATATATGATTCAATACCTCCACACAAGAGTGATATGCTAATCTGAGAGGCTTCGTGTAGTTCATGAAAGTGCATTTAGGAGGCCGAGTCAATGGATATAGTAACCAATTATTATTTAATGGCAACAGGACAGAAATAGAAGGGAAAATGAAAAATTTTACCTCGAGTTGGAAAGTCAGGAGATGTGATAGTTGAATCAAGGTATGAATAGTGTTAAAAGTCCAGGAAGGCTGATGCCAGAAGTTACAGGTGATAAAATTATATAGGTGGTTGAATAGGAGAGAGGGAGGAGGAACGTTGAAAGCAAAATATTATATAAATATATATTCACTTCATAACACTGGAAGCTCAAAACACTGAAAATGAGAAAACTTCGTAATATAGAAGAGCAAAACACTGAAACTTCAAAACACTGAAAACTCAAAACACTGAAACTCAAAACACTGAAAACACATATACATATACTGAGTTTAAACAACATAAATCATAACACTTTCCACCAAGTGTAACCAGGGGGGCAAGCCCCCCTGCACCCCCACACCCCCTGCTACTTAATTATATCAACTCCAAGATTGCACTTGCAGTGTAGTGAAGTGCAATCTTGGAGTTGCTATATATACGTAGCAGGGGGTGTGGGGGGGTGCAGCCCTCCACATGGGGGGTGCAGGGGGGCTTGCCTCCCTGGTTATACTTGGTGGAAAGTGCTATGATTTATGTTGTTTAAACTCAGTATATGTATGATATGTGTTTTCAGTGTTTTGAGTTTTCAAGATTTTGAAGTTTCAGTGTTTTGAGTTTCAGTGTTTTGAGCTTTCAGTGTTATGAAGTGAATCTATATATATATATATATATATATAGAGAGAGAGAGAGAGAGAATGTTTATAATGATACAGAATAAACTATTTCAGTCTACTAAAAATCAACACGTAGTTAAATTTCCAAACAAGTGAAGGATATTTTTTATTGGGAAACAGAGTCCCCTCACCTCCCAAGCAAGCAAAACCTAGTTGCACCTCAGCTATTTTTCTCAGTTGCCATGAATGATAAACATATCTTGGGGAAAGTGAAAATCCCTGATATGAAGCAGGTTGGTATGGCAGGATGTCACACATTATAAAAGCTGATATAGTGCAGATTGATCTCATCTACCCAATGAAAATAACAACAACTCTATATCACTGCCTTATGTTAATGTGTAATATTTGTGAGAGCATATTAGTGAAAGCAGTAATGTGCAACAGGAAGGGAAGGTTGGAGCGAGATAAGTGGCACGCTGAGCGAAAGAAAGAGGAAATTACTATAAGTGAGGCGGAGGCAAGTGATATACAGAAGTATGGGAGGAGGAAGTTATATATAGGGGTGCGGTGACTGCATATGTATTACTAGTCTAGTGGTCTGAGTGCTACTGTTGTTTTTATTTTATTCATGCACTAAGTACCTTGCCTTCAGAATCATTTAATTGATTAATTAGTTGCTACCCTGTCTGCTAGCATAAGTTTACAGTCAAAGGACTTCAAAAGCCCAGTTTTACAACAGCATATTGACTTTGTTTCTTCACACAGGTATCATAATGGCAAAACTGACTTTAGAGTTCTGGGGGCTCACAGCAGGATTAAAGGAGTAGTGAGAGTTGCAGGTAGGGGTCAACATAAATTGTACGACTGCGTTATCAGGGTAGGGAAGTCGAAGAGTGAGTGAAGGATTAATAGAGTCTTGTGCACTCAACAGGTTTGGGAAAGTCATGAATCCATCCATAGGCTATAATAATCAGAAGGTACAATAACTGGATTACAGAACTGGAGTGCCTTAGGAGTTTAACACCTTTAATACAGGTAAAGTGGAGACTAGCAGAAGTAATTTGGGTCAACCACTGAACTAATGGAGTTGCAAAGTGGCTAGGATACAGAAATTGTGCTCTTAGCAGGATTAACAGAATCAGATGGTTTCAGAGGAATCAGAAGAGGTAACAACCTCACTAGAAAAAAATGCTAGAGTGGTCGGAGGGGACAGGGGACACAAGAAGCATAAAGATACTGAAAGGATCACTGTAAGAGTACCGAGTGAAAAGTACCTATCAAGATCAGAGGACATGTAGGATTTCAGTAGTATTGTAGTATTAAATGAGTCAGAGCAATTTAGAGGTGTTAAGAGCAGCAACTACCTTAGAGCAGAGTCTCTGAAGTTAGTAAGCCAGGCTTTCTGACGTAAGTGCATACAGATGACTAGCAGTAATGCTACAGAGCTGAGTTTGGCATTTATATTTGGTTTAATTTGTTTCAAATTAAACTGGACTTACGGTGGCAACAGTCATTTAAATCTCATGTTATTAATTATTATTAAGTTTGCTGCTGTCTATGTGTTTTATAACAGAGGAGTAGTTGATACATTTAGAGCCCAAGGCGAGACCCTTATCCCCCCACCCCACCTACATATCTAAAAAAAGTTTTTTTTGAACAGAGGTGGCAAAAATGCCTTGGCAACAACTTTTCACAAAAACATAAGAGACCAAAGTGCTCAAAATCATCACCAAACAGGAAGTTTTACTGAAAGTTTAAAGCATTATCAGAGTTAATCATGTAACTGTCATGTGATGCATAACCAAACACAACACAACACAGCTTTAGAAATGTAAGTAAACCACACAGATATTAAAACTAAAGCAGAATTCAGCACAGTCCACATCTCTTTGCAGGTACACTCCAAATACCAACAGCTGAATAACAAATTATACTATTAAGAGGTTATTAAATATGAAATGCAGCACAGAGTAAACATGAACTAACAGTGACACAGAAAAATCATGATCCAAGGGAGAAGCGGCTATAATATACATTCTGACCCGTTGACGTTATGTACGGGTGTATAGTGCACAAAAAATGTTAGTGTGCATTGCCACACCATTTGTATCTGAAGTGTATATCACACTGACAGCTCCTTGTAACACAATGTTTTAATAGTTTGTGCTAGTTCAGGGAACACTGGGCATCTACATAGCATTGTGTGGTTTGTTGTCTGCTAATAGCAAGCGCCAGTAATATAAACAGATACTAGACACTTACATTGAGTGTGTTTATTGTTTAGCAGCTGGGGTGTGCTCAACTGGACAACATAGGCTGTGCCTCTGAGTGCCTTATTTCAGTTATAAGTGACTCCTAAACATAACAAATAAAGATAAATACAAGGTGTAAACAAGTAAGAAACAGGAGAAATCAAAAACTAGTGGAAAAAAACAGAAAAAAATAGTCTCTTGGATACAATTCTGATGGTATGACATACTGGGTTTATCTCATATGCACAAGGTACAGGGTTTGATTCTTACCTTTGGGGTGGGAGATTTGGCTAGGCTTAAAATGACCCACAAGGGCAGATAGCCTACTACTAACCAATGAAATCACACACACACACACACACGCACACACACGCACACACACACACACACACACACACACACACACACACACACACACACACACACACACACACACACACACACACACACACACACACACACACAATTGTTGTTACTGCACAAAACAAACCAGGATAGGTATGTATCTAATTCTCATGCTAGTCATTAATAAAGGAAGTGTCTGAGCTAAAATTAGCTTCATTTTAATTATAACCACATTTTTTAAAACACAGTAAGAATCCTAAATATCAAATCCAATAATTGTTTGCATACTGCATTATGTACACCTGTCCTCTTATGAAACTCTTCAGCTGCGTAAACACCAAAGGAACAATAAAGGTTTCCAAAGCCCTAGACAAATCTGTGGCTCAGACACACAGTAGAATACTTTGGGAAGTACAATTTGTTGTTATGCAAATTTGCAGTAATCATGATTATTTCAAGGCACTGTAGTGGAGACCTCAGGAAGCTCATTAAGAATACCGAGCACAGTGATGCCCCGAGTTTGACCGAGGCAACAACCCGACTTTCAGAGGATTAAGCAGCATGTGCTGAATACTTAGCCATGGCCCCTGACCATACCTCTCAAATGTCCAGATTTCTGCAGACTTTTCAGATTTTCACCTGATAATATTTCTGCTTTTTATGGCAAATTAGTCAGCACCAAACTCATTAAATAATGACATACATTTGTGTGTTTTAGATTTCATTTCCTTCAGAAAATGTACACTAGTACAGATCATGTTTTTCTTGCCACTTTCTAAATTTAAATTTTAGAAGAGCAATATTTAAAACCTGTCCTAATTTTTGGGCCTTGGCCCTTTGACCGCATTATTTTAGGATTGTCTAGATTTCTTGTGCTAAGAGATTGAGAGGTATGCTCCTCTGAAACTACTTTCATGAGAGACAGACATTGAGATATGTTACTTTTAAATAACCAAGAAGAGTCTAGTAATATAAATTTGGAGAGTGTGTGTGACTTACCACAACACAGTAGATGCAGGGAAGCCTGCCCACCCCTTGCAAAAACACTTACATTTCAGTGAGCCCGATCATAGAGGAGTTTAATCTTCTGAGAAAGGATTTACTATATCCTTGTTTTAAAAATCAAGAAGAGTATACATTAAAATTATGCTTGACTGTGTTGCATTGCTTTTTTGCTTTCTGTAAATGTCCTGGCAATCCCTTCAGTAGTTTGTCCATGTACGCACAAGCACTCACACGACACCAAAATGAAACATTTTCCCCAATGACCCCTCCAGTAGTCTATCCAAGTACGCACAAGCACTAAAATGAAACATTTCCCCAATGACCCCTGCAGTAGTCTGTCCAAGTATGACAAGCACTAAAATGAAACATTTCCCCCAATGACCCCTCCAGTAGTCTGCCTAAGCATGACAAGCACTAAAATGAAACATTTCCCCCAATGACCCCTCCAGTAGTCTGCCTAAGCATGACAAGCACTATAATGAAACATTTCCCCCAATGACCCCTCCAGTAGTCTGTCCAAGTACGCACAAGCACTAAAATGAAACATTTTCCCCAATGACCCCTCCAGTCGTCTGTCTAAGTATGACAAGCACTAAAATGAAACATTTTCCCCAATGACCCCTCCAGTAGTCTGTCTAAGCATGACAAGCACTATAATGAAACATTTCCCCCAATGACCCCTCCAGTAGTCTATCCAAGTACGCACAAGCACTAAAATGAAACATTTCCCCCAATGACCCCTCCAGTCGTCTGTCTAAGTATGACAAGCACTAAAATGAAACATTTCCCCCAATGACCCCTCCAGTAGTCTGTCTAAGCCTGACAAGTACTATAATGAAACATTTCCCCCAATGACCCCTCCAGTAGTCTGTCCAAGTATGCACAAGCACTATAATGAAACATTTCCCCCAATGAACCCTCCAGTAGTCTGTCCAAGTACGCACAAGCACTATAATGAAACATTTCCCCCAATGACCCCTCCAGTAGTCTGTCCAAGTATGCACAAGCACTAAAATGAAACATTTCCCCCAATGACCCCTCCAGTAGTCTGTCCAGGTATGCATAAGCACTAAAATGAAACATTTCCCCAATGACCTCTCCAGTAGTCTGTCCAAGTATGCACAAACACTATAATGAAACATTTCCCCCAATGACCCCTCTAGTAGTCTGTCTAAGTATGACAAGCACTAAAATGAAACATTTTCCCCAATGACCCCTCCAGTAGTCTGTCCAAGTATGATAAGCACTAAAATGAAACATTTCCCCCAATGACCTCTCCAGTAGTCTGTCCAAGTATGACAAGCACTAAAATGAAACATTTTCCCCAATGAACCCACCAGTAGTCTGTCTAAGTATGACAAGCACTAAAATGAAACATTTTCCCCAATGAACCCTCCAGTAGTCTGTCTAAGTATGACAAGCACTAAAATGAAACATTTCCAATGAGTCTGTCCAAGTATGCACAAACACTATAATGAAACATTCCCCTAGTAGTCTGTCTAAGTATGACAAGCACTAAAATGAAACATTTCCCCCAATGACCCCTCTAGTAGTCTGTCCAAGTATGACAAGCACTAAAATGAAACATTTTCCCCAATGACCCCTCCAGTAGTCTGTCCAAGTATGCACAAGCACTAAAATGAAACATTTCCCCCAATGACCCCTCCAGTCGTCTGTCTAAGTATGACAAGCACTAAAATGAAACATTTTCCCCAATGAACCCTCCAGTAGTCTGTCTAAGTATGACAAGCACTAAAATGAAACATTTTCCCCAATGACCCCTCCAGTAGTCTGTCCAAGTATGATAAGCACTAAAATGAAACATTTCCCCCAATGACCCCTCCAGTAGTCTGTCCAAGTATGATAAGCACTAAAATGAAACATTTCCCCCAATGACCCCTCTAGTAGTCTGTCTAAGTATGACAAGCACTAAAATGAAACATTTTCCCCAATGACCCCTCCAGTAGTCTGTCCAAGTATGCACAAGCACTATAATGAAACATTCCCCCAATGACCCCTCTAGTAGTCTGTCCAAGTATGACAAGCACTAAAATGAAACACTTCTCCCAATGACCCTTTCAGTGGTTGACTTTGTCCATGTATACACAAAACACAACACAAGCACTTGAGATGAATGAAACAGTTCCCTCCAACAATCCCATCTGTAGTTCGCCAACTCTGCCCGTTGTAAACACAAGCAGCAGGATATACATATAAACATATTTATTTGTTTTTGTTCTGCTCTCAGCAGTTCAAGTTTACAGTAATGGAGTTAAATTGGTCAACTAAACCCGGTCGATGAACTTAGCCAAGTTCCAACTCTTGAATGTTATTTTATAAATAAATGCACCCACAGTGACTTGAGATGTATTGTTTTTTGGCAATAGAAATCGCTCAGTGTGGGTGCCAAAGATATAGCCCAAAGAGACTGTCTTTATTGCACCATGGAACTGCCTCCTCTACCTGCACAGCCAGTCACAGGTCATTTTCAGGTAGTACCCATGCAAGATGATGTATGTGGGGGTGGAAGACATTCAGAAGCCTCTTGGATGTCTGTTTGGGATATATGCATTGTTCTGTTGGTGTTTCTCTTAAAGGGAAATTAAAAAAAATATATGTGATTAAAAATATTTTTTTATTTAATGTAGCTGAATTATGCCTTGTACAAGACAGTGCCTAGGGCAATTGATCCTATCACCCTGCCCTAGCTACGCTATTGTTTTATAACTGCAGAGGTCACTGCATAACAAACAATATAAAAATAAAATAACCTTGTCAGAGGCTCTCTTTTAGTCAAGGGACGCTAGTAAATATAGAGTTTGTTACAGGCTAAACATTGCTAAAGCTGTACAAGGTTATGAAGCACCTTTTTCTACCAAGTGGCAGGCAATATTATTTACTCCATATAGAAGCTAATGGGGAGTTCAAATATTGTGGAGGACTGCTTTTAGATAAAAGTGGTAGGGGCTAATATAGGTGAGGAAATCTTCTGGATGCATAAATTTATGTTCATTTGCAAAACAGGCAGTCACATTTAGCCATTAGCTGCTGTTTTACATGTGCATGAAATCTGGATAACATACAGGTAATAATAATTCCTCAAATACCAGTCATATTCAAAATAAATTATAACACATCTGGTTGTCCGTCTCAAAACGTTGCTGTAAGGATTTGCACGGGAGGGGAGCTTCTCTACTGGTTTTCCTTCATCTTTTGGAAACTGTGGTGGGGAACTGTACTAGCTTCTTGGACACACACACACACACACACACACACACACACACACACACACACACACACACACACACACACACACACACACACACACACACACAGGCACACATACACTGGAAGCATTCTTTGAAATAATTTTAAACAGCTGCGGTCTCAGTTGTGGTTACTTAAATGATAACTCATTCTGCGTGCAGCTCAAGCACTGATAGGCACTTACACACAGTTGACTAACAGCTGGATTCTCACTTACTGAGACTGATCTGCACCTCTTTTACAGTGACAATTGTGCCCCCTAACATCTTGGCTCTGGGGCACCCACTCCCTTTGCCTAACCCTAGTGATGGTTATGGTCTACTTCTTTAACTTACTGCATTCTCTCACCATTAGTATTTACCAGTGGGTCCTTGTGTTACTACCATGAATACGCACCAGCCATCCAACCTCATTTGGCCACAGTTTATTTTTCCCCCTCAGCTGCTGGGCTGCTTAAACAGGGCCTATTCAGGCCCCTTGCCCCATCCTTTCCATGGGCAAGGAGCAAGGGGAAGGGCCAAGTTCTCTCTGGAGGTGGGAAATGAAGTCATTCCAGATATAGACATCTTCTAGGCATTCCTGGACACCTCTGTTATGCATTTGAGGTTCCAGGAGTGGCTTGTAATTTACTTCTCCTAAAAGTCCTTTCTGTCAGATTTATTACCTTGAATCACAGCTCATCCCTTATACTCATGCACCCAGGCACTTTCAGTGAAGCCTTTTTTAAAAAGGCATGTTCTATAAATGTCACCAAGTCCATTCAGTTATTCCAGCAGAGGACTTACCTATAAAGCTGAAGAGGCTTCCACACCCTTCTCTTGATCTAGGGTCTTCTAATGAAGCCGCCATCTCTTTTTCAGGAGCCCACCTTACTGACTGTTTTTACCACAAAAATGAATGATTTCTAGTTTGTAGTGGTGGCATAGAGGAAAACAGCTGTGACTATGCCCCTGGCAATCTGAGTTCACATAGTCACTCAGGTGTTTGATGGCATAACCAGGCAGGATAGCAATACCCATTCTGGATATACTTAGGCCTGCCTTATGGTCGATCCCTGTTGGAGGCTGGAGAAGTGTGAATGGGTGCTATCCATATGGAAGTGTGGAGTCACTGCAAATGTTCATAGGTTCATAGGTTCATAGGTAGGTACTAGGCTATCGGCCCTGGGGCCTATATAAGCCTACCCAAAAAGGTTACCTGGCTTTCGCCACCCAAGAAAATAATTTTCCCCTTTCAAGCAGTGCCGCAGAAGTGATCCACCAGGGTGAATTTTCTATTTCCCATCCAGTCATCAAGATTTTTCTTAAAGAGGGCCAATGAGGAGCTCTGCTTGACATGAATGAGTAGTTTGTTCCAGAGTATGGGAAGTCTCTGGGACAGGAATCTATCCCTTCAGAATGTTCTGTTTATTTTGGTGACAAGGTTTAGGTCCCTGGACCGTGTGGTTCGGAGAGATTGGGATTTCTTTAAGTGTAACATGTCTAAAAGCTCTGGTTTTGACATAGCTTTGTATGTTAGGCAGAGATCACCTCTGAGTAGGCGATATGTGAAGGAGTAGAGCTGGAATTTTTTGAGATGGTCTGCGTATGGCATCTGTTTGAGGCCAGTAATCCTCTTAGTGAGGTATTTCTGTGGCCTTTCCAATGGTTGTAGGTGTCTTGTGAGATACATAACAAACAGGGCATTGTACTGTATAATGGGTCTGATGAGGGATGAGTAGAGAGGAACAATGACCTCCTTTTTTCTAGAGGAGAACCCTTTTGTGATGAGGTGTGCCACATAGAAGATGATGTAGTTATCAAAGGAGAGACTACTGTCCAGCTGTGTCCCAAGGTCTCTTATCACACTTTCAGTGTTTAGTGAGCTACTGCCTATGTGGTAGTTCAGGGGTACCGAGTTTTTCCCAAAGGGAAAGACAATGCACTTCTTGGCATTGAGCTTGAGGCCATGACTTTGACACCAAGCATCTGTCTCTGTGAGGCCCTTTTGTAGAATGTCTACATCATTAGGTGATTCTATTATGGCTCCCAGTTTGCAGTCATCTGCAAACTTTGTTAGCCAAAGACCTTCTGTGTTGGCCTGCACTTCAGAGAAGTAGATGCTGAACAGGAGAGGACCCAGGACCAAACCCTGTGGTACTCCACTCGTCACTGGTCTGAATTTGGACTTGGAGTCAGCTACTTTTACTGTGTGGGTTCTGTCAGTGAGCCAGTTGGCCACCCATCTTGTGACATAGGGATTTATGCCCAGTTTAGTGAGTTTATCTATAATTCCAGAGTGGGGGATGGTATTGAAAGCCTTGGCAAGGTTAAGATAGGCTGTGTGCACTACCTTGCCCTCATCTACGGCTCTAGTGACTGCTTCAAAGAAGTCAAGTCAGGTTTAGTAGACATGATCTACCTTTTACAAATCCAAACTGAGTGGGGTCCAGGGTTTGGAGGTTACCTATGTCTTTGTCTATAAGCTCCAAGATGATACGTTCCATGACCTTGCAGACCAAGCTTGTCAGACTAATGGGACAGTAGTTTCCAGGATCCATGGTGGCACCCCCTTTGTGGAGTTGGATAACCATCGCTGTGCACCATTCAGTAGGCACATAGCCTGAGGTGAGGCTATGATTGAACATGGTACTTAGGTGGGGTGCCAGTTTGTTCTGTAGTTCGTGCAGTATGCAGCCTGGGATGTTGTCTGGTTCCATGGATGCTATATTCTTGGGTTTGGAGAGTGCAGTCTTTACTTGTTCATCAGTGATTACAGGGGCTTTGTATTCTTCAGGTATTAAGATGGGCCCCTTGGAGGGTGAGAGGGGGGTAAAGTTAGTACTGAACCTATCTGCCAGGATGTTGGCAATATCGGTTGGTTCTGTATATTTAGTGCCATTGTGCTATAGCTCAGAGCAGATCTGAGTGTTGCCATTGAGATTCTTGACATAGCTGTAGAATGCTTTGTGGTTGTCTTTGGAATCAGTGGCAATTTTATTTTCATAACTAGATTTGGAGGATTTTATGAGGGATCTCAGCTTCTTGCTGAGGCTGACCAGGGAGTTCCTCCAATCTTGGGATTTTACTCTTTTTTGCAACAGCTTCTTCCTTCTGTTGTAGAGTTTGTTTATGGCAGGGGACCACCAGATTGGCTTCCCTTTTTTGGAGGATAGTGTCTTGGTTCTGTTGGGGATGGCACGATTCATGCACTCGTGTATGTGCTTATACAGTGCATTTGTGTAAGTTTCAGCAGTCGTACCTCTATTTCCAATCTGCATGGGTGTCGTGAAGTTTGCCACTTCTGTCTTAAGAAGCATGAATTTGGCTTTGGAGTAGTTTGTGATGGTGGTTTCCTTAATGGGGGGTGGGGGTGGGATATGGATATCAAGGGTGATTAGCTTGTGGTCGGATCTGACCAGCGAGGAGTTGACCTCTGGCATGGAACATCGTTTACCCTTATTGGTAATGACCAGGTCCAGGATATTGCAGCCCCTGGTGGGGTGTGGACAAGCTGATCCAAGGCATTGGAATTTATGAATTCTAGAAAATGTTGAGTGAATGAGTTGGCACATGAGTAGTTTTCCCAGCTGATGGTGGGGTAGTTGAAATCACCCACAATTAAGGTATTGGGTTGTACCTTAATATTTTCCAGTATCTTGAGTGGGAATCCTGGGGCATGGTGGGGGATCTGTAACAAGCTACAACCTGGATTGCAGTCTTGCCCAGTGTTAGTTGCACTTGGATAATTTCATATGCATTATGTTTAGCAACTAGCCTGGAGGTGTGGATATCCTTAATGAATATGGACACGTCTCCGCCTATAGTGTTTCGGTCCAGGTTAGGTGGCCGAAAGGTGTGGCATGAATTATACCTGGTAATGCAGGGGTGCTCTCTGGAGCCTTGAACCAGGTCTCTGTCACTGCACAGATATCGATGTTCTCCATTTTAAGGAGTGCCTCGAGTGAGCGCATTTTGAGGTTTAGACTTCTAGCATTGAGTAGCATTACCCTCAGAGTTTGCTTGCTTGTACCTGCTATGGTGGTGAATTTAGCATTTGAACCATGCCTAAAAAAGGCACTATAGGGGTGGCAAGAGCCTTAGCCAGTATTGAGAATCCCAGGGACGACAGGTGCAGGCCATCTCTGGCAAGGCATCATGGTCTGTTGAGCATGTTGTCCCAGGTAGACAGATACTGGATCCCCTTAGAATGACACCAGAAGCTTAGCCAATTGTTGAAGTCAATCATTTTGTCCTTGTACTGTGGTATCATTCTGGGCAATGGCAGGATGCTACTCAGGGCTAGAGCCATACCTGCCTGTGCTACAAGATCCAAAAGCTCCTCCATGTCTCTTTTCATGTAGTCCAGAGAGGTACATCCCAGGTCATTCACACCAACATGGACAATGACAGAGTCATATTTGTACTTGTTTGTGTGTGACCTGAGTGCATGCATTATGTGGTGGATCCTGGCACCCTACAGGCAGCTGACAATAACTTTCTCCTTGTTTAGCCTGGTGAGTGGGACATCAGTGTACCTGACTATAGAGTCATCTATGACTAGTGTGTTGGGTACATTGTTTTGCCTTATGGGCTGAGGTTGAGTGGCACACTAATTCTGTGGGCTATATGTCATTTGGGTAGTGTTGGGGGGTGGTGGTTGTCTGCGTTTCAGCTTGGGAGGTATCTGTTGCTTGGGCAGATTTTTATTGAGAGCCTCCATGAATGTGGGTGTGTGCTTTGTGTTTCTATGTGTGGGTTTTGGTAGTATGGGTTTTGAAGGACTATGTGTTGAGTGTGATGTGGTGCTAACCTGCACCACACCACACTCAACACATAGTGGTGGTGGTGGTGGTGGTGGTGTGGTGCAGGTGTTAACCTTCTTCTCTTGACTGTCTAATCCAGTCTTGGCTGGAGAGAGCTTGGCATCCAGTTTGGCTATATAAGTGCATCTCTCACAGGTTGTAATGTTGGGTGGTAGGAGGAGAGGGTTCTCAGTGTACATGAGGCAATTGCTACATTGTCCCAAGATGTCCAGATTCATCAGGTGGACATGAGAAAACACCAGGAGCTGACCCATGGACATGCCTGGATAGGTGCTTATTAATTTAAGTACTAAGAACTGTTTTCCTCTTGACAAGTGAGGAAAGTCAAGTAAATAACCAGCCCTTGCAAGCCTCGAACCAAGGGTATGATTTTCACCGTGGTGTTAGTAAATATTACATATTTATATATATATATATATATATATATATATATATATATATATATGTGTTTTAATTGTCTTTTTAATTGTTTGATTAGATCAGTTTTGTCATTGGCCATTTGTAATTAGTTTAACATATTTAATGTGAGTTCACCAGAGTGATATTATCTGATGAAGTCAAGGACGAAAACGTGTTGTGAATTTTTCAGTGTTATTCTTGTGATTAAACTGTTTGTGTCACAGTTCCTGGATTTTGGGTGATTTCTTTTTGGTTATCAGTGAACATTTGGCACCTGCCTTTCTTTCTGGTTTTATAGGAGTTCTCTCTACATGAAGGTCAGTCAGGAATTTAATACTTCTGTGAACAGTTTTTGAGTTGTTGTTGTTGTATCTTTCGGCTTTTCCCGGTTAGGGGTCGCCACAGCAGAACTCCGGTCTGCTAATGATTGGCAGTAGATTTTTACATGCCGAGTTGCCAGCTCTGACGCACAACCTTCAACGAAGGTACGCCCATTCACGCATGTCTCCACACAGAAGACGCTTTAGCTGAGAATCGAACAGGACAAAGTCTTACTGTGAGGTGACAACGCTACTGCAGCACCACCACCTACCTAAAATTAGACATTTTATTTTTATTGAAATGATCCCAGTCCAGAATATTAACATATATTTAGGTTGACAAGTAATATTTAAATGTCATTAAGCTTTTGTTTATGATTTATAATGGTATAAATACTATTCTGCAATTCTGTAGTTATATACATTGGTATAAATACAGCTTAGCAATCTTATCTGAGCATAACTTCACATGCAATAGTGGACAGTACCTATAAAGAATGTGCAAATTTCTTAATGTGATAATGCAGTAATTTACTGGCATGCATGTATGTCTTAAAGTAGAGAATGCAGTAGGAGGACAGCGTAAGTCTAATTTGTAAGATAACTGCTGTAGACTTAACATCAGTCCAGCTGTGTATATGCCCACAAGTTGATTGCTTTTTGGGGGAAGGGACTATTTGAGTTTCAGTTTTGTTTTCTCACAGAGAACAACTGGGTATGTGTCTGTCTATTCTGTACTCCGAGATTACAAAAGTCACTCACATGCCAGCAGGCACATGACTCTCATGCCAACAAAGCAGTAAACCCCCAATGCAACTACGACATTTTATCTATGACATCCCTGAAGGTGATAGCCAAGATACATACTGTGTTACATGCCGCATAAACTCCACTTTTAATGACCCATTATTATGAGTACCTTTCAGAACTTTGTAGCTGCATTTGAGATGGAGCATACCAAATACGTCTACTGTAACCTTTGTAGCTGCATTTGAGATGGAGCAGACCAAATACGTCTACTGTAACCCCATGTAAAGTAAAACATGACAAAAAAATACCCCCTAAGAGCAGACATTACAACTAAATTACCTCTCCTTGGTACATGATTTAAAACTTAAGATTCTGTGTTAGAATCTCTCCTGTTTGGTATTTACTTTTCAGAAGTAAAAGCCAACATCAAAGGGCTCTGGATGACTAACTTTGCAGATGATTGCAAGCAGGATGTTTTGTCCCAATTAAATAACTGGTGCCAAAATCATGGACTGAAACTAAATGCCAAAAATTCATTATTGAATCATTTTGGAAGTCATCTATCCCAGAGAACTACTACATTGACAATATGCCTCTAAGAGTTGACCCAGTTGTTTGGGATTTGGGAACCTATGAGGCAGTGACTTAACTTTTGAACAAGATGTGCCCATTGTTGTAAGAAAGTCCTATATTGCACAGCTTATAAACAAAGGGATTGTGTCTAGATCTAGGGATTCCATTGCCCCCCCCTCTTTACTCAGCCCTCATGAGGCCAGTCATTGAGTATAAGTCTCCCTTTGGCATGTATCTGTCCAACCACGTGCAACAACTGGAGTGTCCACAGAGAAACTTTACTAAAATGATACAAGGCCTAAATGATGTGTCCTTCATGCACTGACTCAGAGCCCTGTCCTTATACTCTGTTTCCTATAGACTGCTAAGAGGTGACCTGTGTCTGGCATACAAGGCATCCTTTGATTCAATACTTGTGGATTTACTGTACATTAGCAAGTCAAATGGCATCAGAAATACTCAGTCTAGGGATCTACACCTGTTCTTCAACAACAACAGAGTGGTTTGGAGAGACAGGTATACCTTTCAGAGGATAGCACTGCCCTGGAACAGACTCCCCATCCACATAAAACAAAGTTCATCCCTGAACATATTCAAGCACAGCTTGGATCTATGGCTGGTAAACAAAGAATTGACCCCAGGACTGCCTCCTGTACTACTAACAGACTGAGACAGCTCCTAAATGCTTTACCCATGCATGGGTCCCCTTAAATTATATATGGTATGATCCTAATTACTCTTACTAGGGTTAATATATATAGTTATCAACCATTAGATAGGTAAAGCCAATTTCTAACTAAACTGGATAGGTTAATTCAAGCATAAAAGGGAAACCGGCTAGGGTTCAAATGGCCCACAAGGGCAACACACCTAGTGTTTACTTATCAACATTATATGTGAGATATTACAACTCAGCTCTGCTTTTCTTCTTTATCGGGTAAATGCAATATGAAAAAGTGTAAAAGCATCAACTTAATTTTTGCACAATGCCTGCTTTGTCTTTGGTGACTATAAAGTAAGAAGACAAAGTACAACACAGATGGCTGTGCTGAACACTTGACATGAACAATTCCCTATTATTTAGGCTGTTTTTTTCTTCTTTGTATTGATGGGGTCAGGACAATGTACAGAAGCTTCACAGGAAGCACCATGTAAAAACAACTGAGCTATTCATTTCCATAATATATTGACTTTTTAAAATAATTGACAGCTCTGTTTGCCATTAGTACACTGTCATGTGAGTTTGACTATATCTGTATTTGTATAGTCAAATCTGCCGTCTTCATTTGACAGATCATTATTGTTCACTTACACCATGTCCTGCTGTGTGATGATATGCTTTTACAGAACATAACAGAGTACAAAGGATAAGTCAAGATACAATCACTTTAGCTAGCAGATCTAGGAGATTCTCTCTCTGATAACCTCCCTGTTGGAGGAATAAAGACACCTTGTTGAAGTTTCCAATAGTTTATTCAGTTAAGTAGGTAGATGGACAAGTGTTCTCCTAGATCTGCTAGCCAAAGTGATTTTATCTGGAAATATCCTTTATACTCCATTTCTTGTTAGTCCTGTCACCCTCTGGGTTACAGGTGGGATACCAGACTTCACACGAGCCCTCTGGATTACCTCTGTTTTGTTTTACAGTAGAGATCTGCCTGTTAGCTCTTTTCCTTAACTGACATTTTGTGGTATCCAGCACCCATGGATGAACTGCAGAAAAACTTTCGGGAGCAAATGAGTTGCACTTCAGACTAAACCGAGAAAGTGCAGGGTTTCTACGAATGTGGAAGCTACAGTGCAGCCAGAGATACGAGATTTTAAAAGGCCATAAGAAGGTGCAACTAGTCTGAGATCATGTGAAAGTGTAGTTTATCCAGGCTCTTATATACTGTCCCACTTAGCCTAATTAGCATATATTAGCAATGGAATCTTAAGTCCACTGCATAGTAACATGATAGGCATATCTGAAAATGTAATTACTCTTTTAGTATTCCTTAAATTTACACAAGAATGGCTACCGTGAGTTCAGATGCAATCTAGACTTGACATTTTATGTCAAACTGTAGCCAGCAGAGACAAGTTACTGTAAATTTGAAATGTTTTGTAAAGTGGGCAACTATCATCTTGAGAGCTGCTGTGGTCAGTTCCAGCTTAATTTTACTATGTTAAATAAAATATGGATAGTCTCTGTAAGGTACAAACCTAATGACCAATTTTTCCTTCATGGAATTGGGGGACATTTCGAAAGTGATATTTGGCAAGGCTCTCATGTTCTTCAGACTTGCTTACCCTGTAGTTTTTAAGATCCTATGATAAAGGCTGCCTAACTCACATGCATAAAGAAGTGAAGAGAACCCACTTCACCATTGGCATGTTAATGCTGCTTTCATTTTAACAGCTACAAATTTGCCCCTAAACCTGTAGGATATGGTAGAACAAAGTGGGCGACAATATAACACTATGAATGCTGTGATGATATAGGTTCATAGATTAGTACTAGTCCCTTATAGATCATTTTAAGCCTAGTCAGTTATCCCATGTGGTCAGTTAACACATGTGAGAATCAAACATTGCACCATGGTTCTGTAAAGCAAATATCTTGCCCATTATGCTAGCCTCCCTCTTACTGTACACTATACTTTTAGTTTATTTGTGTGGGAGGTGCCTCATGATCAGAAGGATGGGGGAAAGTGAGGGGAACTCATGATTGAAAAATGAACCCCAGTGTGTGGCAATTTCACACTTTCAGAATTCATTTCTATATGTTTGCTGTTGTGGAATTAACTTGAATGCAGGTTAATTTCCATACCTTTGATGTTATAAAATGAACCATATCACAGATTCTTTACTCTATTTTGCTGATGCAAAATGAATCATATCAACTCCAATAATGAATATGCTATGAATAAATTCCCTGCGTCCTGAGACTACTATCAAAATATCATCACTTTATTCATTCCTTTGTTACTCCGTAAGTGAATTGATCCTTATGGAACTTTTTTCAGTGACAATCCAGGCTACAAGGGCAGTGGTGGTGGTACAGTATCATTACCTTAGCACCTGTGCGGTATGATTATCAAAAAAGATGTGTTACAAGTACTTTTTAAAAATATATGTAGCTAACCTTGTATATCTGTTTTGTGACTATTCAGTTTTTAAAATGTGTTTGCCTTTATTTCATTATATTTACAATGTCTTGTGTCACTAATCATTTTCTCCCCAGGACTCTGCTGAAAAGGAGCCTTTGGCTTAACTGGACTGTCCTGATAAAAAAAAAAAATTAAAATAAATAAAAATATAACTCATATCTCTGAAGTGTGCAAGGGAGGAGCAAGACTCAACATCATTAGTTTTTAACTTCATAGCACTTAAAGCAGTCCCTATTTTTCAGCAATATACCCCATTAGTTCTCATATATGTTGTGTTTAAATATAACAGATCACTGCTGAGTACAGAGGGGATCCATATACCTTCCCTGATGGAGCTATTGCAGCATTGCAGCAGGTAACATCTTTCCCCATCAGTTTAGTTTGTTTTTATCTATATGCTTAACTTATCTTTGTCATTCACAACAATGTTCACAACATGACCGAATCCTTTGTTAAAAATACACCACATTACTCCCACTTTTCTAGGCAAAGACTTATATACCTTTATGAATTATTTTCTACAGGGAAGAACTTACAGGTATGTGTGGGCTTATTTTATATATCTTCATAGGTGGTGTTTAACCTACACATATAGCCACTAGGTGGCACTAAATATGATTTTCGTTATGCTAAAGATTGGAAAAGTTCCTGTGTGTGTCACTTTTGAAGTTACTGCTATAGTAAGCATTGAAAATTACAGTATTTTGAAACATGCTTTAAGCAAATATAATACATGACTGTAGTAAAAGAAACTTGATACAGGGAGATACTACAGCTCAGTTTTAAGACAACATTGTAGAAAGCAAACCACACTCTAAACTTAAATATTACATCTCACTAATGCTTTCCTAGGAGAACTACCATGTAGCTCACACCTATTTTCTGGGGTGAATACAAAAGGTTTGAGACTCAGTACACTAGAAATGCTCAGGCAATCATACTGGGCTAATGTGAAAGTTCACTAGACAAATGCATTTCTGTGCAAGGCAGCGCATTACTCGATACATATTCTATACGTTTATATTATTCTTTTTGTCTTGTGCCCTGCAGTGTCCATAAAGCCATGTCACAGGATGATCGGTTAGTTCCTCGCCAGTTCTAGCACCCTAAGATTCCAAGAGGGAGATCTGAGAGAAAAAGAAAGTGGCGGTCATCATGAGGAAGTTAGGAGGTGTCCATCATGAGGAAGTTAGGAGGTGTCCATCATGAGGAAGTTAGGAGGTGGTCATCATGAGGAAGTTAGGAGGTGGTCATCATGAGGAAGTTAGGAGGTGGTCATCACGAGGAAATTAGGAGGTGTTCATCATGAGGAAGTTAAGACGTGGTCATCATGAGGAAGTTAGGAGGCGGTCATCATGAGGAATTAGGAGGCGATCATCATGAGGAAGTTAGGTGGTCATGAGGAAGTTAGGAGGTGTTCATCATGAGGAAGTCAGGAGGTGGTCATCATAAGGAAGTTAAGAGGTGGTCATCATGAGGAAGTTAGGAGGTGGTCATCATGAGGAAGTTAGGAGGCGGTCATCATGAGGAAGTTAGGTGGTGTTCATCATGAGGAAGTTAGGAGGTGGTCATCATGAGGAAGTTAGGAGATTTTTTGATGGTCCTAATAACACTCCCTGTCTTCACTGGAAGAAACTGATCATTACCTGCCCATTCCAAACTCCTGTGACTGTGCACTTGTATGCACATTCAGGGCTTGGCTGGAGTGGAGTGACTTGTGCCCTGAAGTCTCTGTGTTCCTGTGTATTAGAGAACAGTAGTATAGCTTCCACAAATAATGCTGCTAGACCAGGATATAAACCAGTTCTCTTCCTCCTGTGATGGGTAAACCAATCAAAATCAGCTACTGGATGCTACCCCTAACAACTCCTCCAATGCCTGGGCCATCAATTAATTTTATTTATTTGTCTTTTGTTGACCAGGTTAGTCCAACTGGGTCAAAGACCCCTTTTCAGTGGAGACCCGAGGAGAAAAGCTCCACACAAAAAAAAATACAAGAAGAACTATAGAAGAAATATTTACATAATATCAAAAGCAGTCAATCCCATTTACCTTAATCATGTCAGTTCTTCATCTCTCTCTCTGTCTTTTATCACAGACCCAACTTTCTATGACAGTTTTGTAACCTTTCATTTGGAGCACCTGTAAGCAATGAGTCTGAACTGTTCCTGATTGTGCCATACTTTTATATAGAAAACTCATTAAGATGAAGAGTTTTCCATACATTGTCACCGGAAATAGGGCATCAATATTAAGAATAAACCTTGTCAAGTTTTTCCATTTTTTCATTTAGGATGTAAAGGAGCTCTATCTGGAAAATGGCAACCCTGCTCCAATATGTTCTTATTACAAGATAAAGTCAGTTTTCACTGTTGTGTAACATTATGCAACATGGCAAAAATTGCAAAATAGTCTGTACTTGAATGAAGGGAGGGTTATATGCTATTTTTCAGGGAGATCTTGGGCCATGAGTGATAAACCTGATAGGTATAGGATTGTTGTCATGTCTTTTATTGGGATTTGACGTGATGGCACTGAATTATGGATACACAGCAGACATTTACAATTCTCAGCTTTTTTTAATTAGAAACTTATGGCACTGGTGGGAACATTAATTTGAGGTTCATACCCAAGTTTTTATAGTCAGTTATACTGAAGAAGAATACATTTGGCAACACATTTTACCAACAATGGGGAAATAAGCTTTACAAATTACATTGGTTGAATGGAAAAGGGGACTTCTATGGAAAATGTCAAAGATTTCCAAAATGTCTCCTAATTTAATTATAGGCTAATTTGCCTCTTTGCTTTGGTGGTTTTGACATAAATATGTGAAACTATTATACAGCTGTATCATGTTATGCAGCACTGGAATAAACATTTGGTCTGCACTTAATTTTCTCATGACACTACACATCCATGAAAAAGTTTTGCACCAGTATGTCATGTCATGTATGTGAATCTTTAAGAAATATTCCCATTTTCAGGAAGCCCTCTTTTGGTTGAAGAATGTGCTGAAATGGTAACTCCAGGATTATTTGCTTTCTGGGTGATATAGAGTGATGGTAGTGTATTTGGACTAGAGTATGGGCATTATACAGTAGATATATAATGTGTATTGCCAAGTATATGACTTTAAGTAGGAATATATGGGCCTGAGAACAAAAAGTTTTAGACTCATAAATTACAACTACAAAATCCAAGTGACACTAGCACTAATTCTATACTTGACACAGTGTCCATATAGCTCACTGATAATGTTTTACAATGCCAGTGTTTCAAACCTGATAAGTGTTATATTATAAGGCAGTGTTTAGGGAGACCTAGAAATAAGGGGGAAGAAACTGCAAGGGACCTGAAGCAGGTATGTGTGCACATAACACAGATGTCCTATAAGTCACAAACACAAACACTGAACCATCTGTTCCAATTACTAAACATTATAAGATTCTTATGGACTTGAGTGAGGCTTCAGACAACTCAAAACTGTTACCACCCAAAACAGAAGCAACAGGTTTTCTTGCAGTTACACAACCCCCACATCCTTCATTTCATGTTATTTCAAGCATCATAATATACTAGCAATCATTCTTCAAGACATCACAGGGTCTTGCAGCTCTTTTCAGAAAAAAAGTATTTTTCTTAAATCTAAACTGATGTGACTTTCTCACAAATCTGCCAGCCATAACTCCTTTTTATTCTATACATCTGCAATTTACAAATAAATAAAACAGATATTAGTACTCAATCCTCTCTCATGCCACTTTCCAGCACTATTTCCTGTAATACTTCCCTTTAACAACCATCATTTGCATTATGTCCTGCAACCAACTTCTTATCAACTTTACTACCTTATACCTCACTTCCAAGCTTATCAGCTTCTCACTAGCCTCCTTCATGGAATAGTTTTTATGGCCTTACTTAATTTCAAGTAAATCCACGTGACGTATTCTCTCCACTTCTGATATAAGCCAGTTGTAAAAGTGCATTAAATTTTGTCTGATAGGAATGGATTTTCCTTAGAAATGTTACTAATCTACTTCTCAACATATTTTGTATTACTTTTCTAAGAGCAGGAATAATCATGGGGCAATGCAGACGTCTTTTTTGCTTTCCTTTTAATCAGTGATGTTATTTTGATAATTTTCTGTCCTCTGGTCTCATTCTTGAATGGGAAGTTAAAGTTTAACTGGTGTCTCTCAGTAGCTGAGATTAATTGTTTTAATAGCCTGATGGAATTTATCATCCTTACAACTACTAAACTCTTTCACTACTCCCTTTGATTTTCCCAGTCCCCTCTCTCCAGTCAAGATTCAAACTATCTTTTCTTTGCTATGCAAGCAGATAACTCATTGAATTATTTCATCTGCTCAACATAAACTTAGTTTTAACCGTCATCATGCAAAAGTGTGCTCAACAGCCTAGTCTTTCTGCTTTCTCCATATAGTTCAGAAATCACATTTACCCATATCTCATCTCATCCCTTAGCAAAGTTGCTTTGAGTATCCATTTTGTTTCATTGCACAAACATTGGTGCATCTTTTCTATCTCCACATGCATCTGGTTTTCCCTTCTTACTAAATACTAACATTCTTCTTCAGGTTTTTCCTTTAGTAATAACTTTCCTGCCATACTGTAGTCATACAGCTTTTCTCATCTCTCTATGTTTCGTCTTTTTGTCTTAAGCAGGATTCTGTTACCTTTAACATTCACTCCTTAATGCAGTCATACAGTCTTCTATGACATGTAAATCTTAGCAGCCTTCCACATTAGTTAGCACACTTTTAACCAATAAACATAAACCTTTTAACTTCAAATCTGTTGTATACATAATACCTTGCATTATTTTCAAAACCATTCTCAGAAATTCTAGAAATTTCTACTTTTGGCAACCTCGGGATTATCTGAATAATTTAGAACTTTGAAATCTGTCAAAAGTCTCAGCCTTTCCAATTATTGATTTTCTGGATATAACAATTTTAAAGGGTGTATATTGCACAGTGTTTGAGATATTTAGCTATATAATTTACTGGAAGAATGTAATTAGTTCCCCAGACTTATCGAAAAACATTCCGCATTCAAACACCCACCCCAAAATAATAGCATGACAGGAGTACTTGATGAAAAATACCCAAAAATGTTTTGAATGTTAGACTCCTGGGTGAAATGAAACAGCCTGTTAAGTTTTCTAAATGTATTAAGGGAAGCCTTCTGTAGATTTTCCAGACTTTCACCATTTACATTAATTTGTTTTACAAATACAAATAATTGTTGTGTACAAGTGATGTGTGTATAGCAATAGTATTGGAAGGCATCTAACAATTTTAAAAGACTGTTAAAGCCTCACAGCAAAATCAGTACTGGTCATCTCCCCCACCGCACATGCAACCATTGTAGCTAAATCGGTACATCTCCCTACCGACAATGAGGATACATAACAATAGCCAGTCTCATCATAGCTCTCAACTTCTTAACACAAAAAATCTGGACAAAGCCAAAAATAATGGGGGGGGGGCAAAGCCCCAAAAATAGGTACAAATTTTAAATATTGTTCTTACAAACTTATAAAGTTGCTAGAAAAAAAGTTCTTGTGTAACCACACATTTTCTGAAGGATATGATGTCTGAAACCAAAATGCCTGTCATTATTTAATGAATTCTGTTCTCAGTGAGAAAATTCATAAAACCATAAATTGTATGAGGAACAAACCAAAAATACGAGGCAAAGATCTGGACATTCTGAAAAATCTGGACAGTTGAGAGGTATGAGTCTCATCCTCCTGTATAATAAGATGCAGAGCAGCTGAACGTGCATAAACAGTGACGTTCAACAGTTTATGAATTGTGTTGCTAATGCTAATGTGTTAGTAGTACAAGATGTGCCTGGTCTTTCAGGATCCTCCAGCGCCATAGCAGTGTAATCTACAGAGAGCCACTTACACCTCGTAGTGTGGCACTAGGCTCTTGAGCTGTAACCATGTCAAAGGAAAACTCATTCTGAATATGTTTTTATGTGTTTTACCTTAAACATGGTCAGTTTGGAACTCAGAAGTCCACACATGCACAATTGCGCAGAGTTTCAATTTTTTATTTAAAAAAAAAATCAACAGTGAATGATAGCATGAGTTGAAACACATTACAGTTGCAATTATTTATTTATATATTCATTTATATAATCACAACTAGATATCTGAGGTGTATGCTGTCAAAAAATTGGCTATAACAACTTTCATTTGGGAACTGTTTTATTGCCACTGTAGAGTTCCACCTCAAAGGCTTCAGTGCTATCACTTAGAAAAACACTTTAGGGTATGTGTGGGTGTGTGTGTGTATATATATATATATATATATATATATATATATATATATATGTGTGTGTGTGTGTGTACAGACACGCACATACACACACACATACATGCACATACATGCATGTGTGCCACAGTTCATAAGGTGAGGTATTACAGATGCCATAGTGAAAAAAATTAATCCTATCATATTAAAAATCAGTAAGCTTAGAAACAAACATTTCCCAAATTAAATGTGGGCTTACAACTCAGTTTAGTATCACAACCTTCAGAACGAACTTTTAAAATATACTTTTATAGGGTCAAAAATAGAAAGGAGCTGTGGGGCAAAGAATGCACCCTTGTAACCTGCAGGGAGGTTTCATAGTCACTATCTATAATCATCTTTCAGCACTAAACAGTACAACAATAGTGGAACAATTCAACAAGGTGGCTTCCTTGGCTTCCCATAGTAGGTAAAGTTAAACTGCAACAAGCAACTTTTATGTTTCTAAGGTATCACTAACTTTGGGGAGCACAGTCTCACAGAAGGCATATTTGCTTGATGGGGTATAAAAATGTGTACCACTATTAAATACCAAAATATGATACTGACAAACCACACTACAAATGTCTGAAATATCACTAGGACAACAAATCAAGCTGCAAGTATTTTTTTGTAGAGACAATTCCCCCAACCCCACCCCTATGCTTCCATACAGGGCAAGTCCCCCATTTCACAAACTTTTATATATGCCAACTTTGTAGTCCTGCAAACATGAAGAAGGGAGAAGGGTCCCCAAACAAAGGAATCACAGGTAGAGCAGACACAGAAACAATGCTGGCAGTGATTTCTTATGAGAAGAATTTCACCAGCCTACACTTTGGTATCTTGTGCCTCAGGTACTTGATGTTCAGGGAAATATGATCTGAGCAGCGTGTAGACATGCAAAGAAAATGCAATGGATGGATAGAAAGGATAATACCTGAGATGTTATATCTGCATGTATGCTCTGCACAGGGTAGTTTCTTTTCATTTCAGGAGCTAATTACTGGACATAAAACAAGCTGAAGTTTAGCAAACCATTAAATCATGATGTGAATAAGCCTTCACACTTGAATGGCTTATTCTTTTGTTCAAAAACCATGAAGTCATAGCAATATCATCATGCAGACATTAAACATTCACCATCATGAAGTCATAGCAATATCATCATGCAGACGTTAAACATTCACCATCATGAATTCATCGCAATATCATCATGCACACATTAAATATTCACCATCATGAAGTCATAGTAATATCATGCAGATGTTAAACATTCACCATCATGAAGAATTAGCAATATCATCATGCAGATGTTAAACATTCACCATCATGAAGTCATACCAATATCATCATGCAGAAGTTAAACATTTACCATCATGAAGTCATAGCGATATCATCACGCAGACGTTAAACATTCACCATCATGAAGTCATAGCAATATCATCACACAGAAGTTAAACATTCATCATCATGAAGTCATAGCAATATCATCACGCAGATGTTAAACATTCATCATCATGAAGTCATAGCAATATCATCATGCAGACGTTAAACATTCACCATCATGAAGACATAGCAATGTCATCATGCAGAAGTTAAACATTCACCATCATGAAGTCATAGCAATGTCATCACGCAGAACTTAAACATTCACCATCATGAAGTCATAGCAATATCATCATGCAGATGTTAAACATTCACCATCATGAAGTCATAGCAATATCATCATGCAGACATTAAACATTCACCATCATGAAGTCATAGCAATATCATCATGCAGACGTTAAACATTCAACATCATGAAGTCATAGCAATATCATCATGCAGAAGTTAAACATTCACCATCATGAAGTCATAGCAATATCATCATGCAGACGTTAAACATTCAGCATCACGATGTCACAGCAATATCATCATGCAGACGTTAAACATTCACCATCATGAAGTCATAGCAATATCATCATGCAGAAGTTAAACATTCACCATCATGCAGTAATAGCAATATCATCACACAGATGTTAAACATTCACCATCATGAAGTCATAGCAATATCATCATGCAGACGTTAAACATTCACCATCATGAAGTCATATCATAGCAATATCATCATGCAGACGTTAAACATTCAGCATCACGATGTCACAGCAATATCATCATGCAGACGTTAAACATTCACCATCATGAAGTCATAGCAATATCATCATGCAGACGTTAAACAGTCACCATCATGAAGTCATAGCAATATCATCATGCAGAAGTTAAACATTCACCATCATGCAGTAATAGCAATATCATCACGCAGATGTTAAACATTCACCATCATGAAGTCATAGCAATATCATCATGCAGACGTTACAATTTACCATCATGAAGTCATAGCAATATCATCATGCAGAAGCTAAACATTCACTATCATGAAGTCATAGCAATATCATCACGCAGACATTAAACAGTCACCATCATGAAGTCATAGCAATATCATCATGCAGACGTTAAACATTCACCATCATGAAGTCATAGCAATATCATCACGCAGATGTTAAACATTCACCATCATGAAGTCATAGCAATATCATCATGCAGAAGTTAAACATTCACCATCATGAAGTCATAGCAATATCATCATGCAGATGTTAAACATTCATCATCATGAAGTCATAGCAATATCATCATGCAGACGTTAAACAGTCACCATCATGAAGTCATAGCAATATCATCATGCAGTAATAGCAATATCATCACGCAGATGTTAAACATTTACCATCATAAAGTCATAGCAATATCATCATGCAGACACTAAACATTCACCATCATGAAGTCATAGCAATATCATCATGCAGACGTTAAACATTCACCATCATGAAGTCATAGCAATATCATCACGCAGATGTTAAACATTCACCATCATGAAGTCATAGCAATGTCATCACGCAGAACTTAAACATTCACCATCATGAAGTCATAGAAATATCATCACGCAGAAGATAAACATTCACAATCATGAAGTCATAGCAATATCATCATGCAGACATTAAACATTCACCATCATGAAGTCATAGCAATATCATCATGCAGAAGTTAAACATTCACCATCACGAAGTCATAGCAATATCATCATGCAGACGTTAAACATTCACCATCACGAAGTCATAGCAATATCATCATGCAGAAGTTAAACATTCACCATCATGCAGTAATAGCAATATCATCATGCAGACGTTAAACATTCACCACATAAAGTCATAGCAATATCATCATGCAGACACTAAACATTCACCATCATGAAGTCATAGCAATATCATCATGCAGACGTTAAACAGTCACCATCATGAAGTCCTTGCAATATCATCATGCAGACGTTAAACATTCACCACATAAAGTCATAGCAATATCATCACCTTGGTAAATGCAGTGCAACACATCCTTAGGGCAGAAAGTTTTCCAAGGGCCAGAATATATAATGAATCAGAAGGTCATGTTAATTCTTATGCAAAACAATATATTTGGTTTGTAAGGAGAAACAATAATTAAAATAATCTGCTTTGTAAGTAGTGTACATGAGGTGGATTAAGTCATTTTAGGAAATGCGGTTTAAAAAATAAATCTAATTTCCACATAGGTACATTAATTCAGACTGAGCCCACTAAAAGCAAATACTTATAATTATGAAACAAAAACCATTTGTAACTTGATAAATGGAAGAGGAGGGGGTAGAATGTATCTGTTATACATCATGCTTGGCGCCTTGCCCAATCTGCTGATAGGACCACCTTACTGAGTTACAAGATACATAATAAGATAAATCATAAGGTTCGATTTATTACCAGTTTTAGAAGCAATACCAGACAGTTTTGTGATCTTATTAACAAACATTGGGGTATACTTTTGACTGATAATCAAGCAAAAATGTTGCCTACATGTTGCATGTTCACTTATAGGAGGGGAAAACCACTGGAAATTTTTTAAATCATTTTTAAAAAAACTTCTCATTTTGTTGCCAACAGACAGCAGTCTATTGAAGGTGTACCTTTGGCTGGATGTTTCCTGTGTGGACATTGTACAGCTTGCAAACGTTGTGAAAATAAAACATTTTTCATCTGCTAATTCATCTGTTGTATATGATATGAGATGTTTTGCCAATTGTATATCAGAATGGATTATTTATTTAGTAGAGTGTCATTGTTCTGCTTTTTATGTAGGACAAACTTCTAGACAGTTTAAAATTTGTATTTCTGAGCATTTAAGTGATATTCGTAATAAAAGAAGGTCTAATGCTTTGTATAGACATGTTTTGCAGCACACTACAGCAACATTTAGATTTACTGTTATTGATCGTATCAGCATTAAGGGAAGCAATAGGTTGGGTTGGCATGATATTTTGAATAAAAAATAACGGTTTTGGATTATTAAACTAGGGGCTTTATTCCAATAACCACAAAAGGAGAATTGTGCCAAAACCACAATAACCTAAAACACACTTAAAAAATGGCCCAAAGGAAGCTCGCTTTAATGCATACTAACGTCAAGACGAAACATATTAACATTGGTAGCATTAGTGTGCATTAAAGTGAACTTCCTTCAGGCTTTATTGTGGCCGTTTTCTTGTTTTTATAGTTTTCGGACTCTCTGTGCCATTTTTTAAGTGTGTTTTAGGGGCTTTATTCCCCCACCCGGGTTAAATGATGTACTTTGATAGGTGAAAGGTGGGGGGTGTGTCTGGTTTTTTTAGATATATTCACAAGCTTGAAGGGGGTGTTTCCCTCGTTTTAGTCTTTATGTGATTGTTATTTGCACTGAAGAAGGCTTCGGCCGAAACCAGTTTGCCGTTATGCTGTATTTATTTTGTTTAATAAATAGTTATTGGATCGACTGTTTTCCCTGTGCTGGCCATTTTTATTATTTTTTTTTGCATTTGGTATTTTGGCCTTGCACTTTTGCCGTATGTGCATACTATGGAGGTGTGTTTGCCCTTGCCATACAGCCCAACACATTAGTCATGGCAGAATTCAACTATTCTTCCATAGACTGTGGGACATACACAAACAAAAACATGCTCGCCTAGAGGTTCCTGGACTTTGTTAACACAAATGCTTTGAAATAGATAGTCTGTACCCCCACTAGGGGCTTTAATGTTCTGGACATAGTACTCACCAACAAGGGGGGGGGTCACTGTACTTCCCCATGCATGATGCCCTCCCTGGTTAGGTCAGACCACAAATCAGTCTCATTTGAAGTAACTACTAGAACTGACACATTCACAGGAACAAAAATGATAAAACACTTTACTATAGCTAACTACAGCCTACTAAGCGATGGTATAAAAAGCTTCATACCATCCACAATCACAGACATCAATGATTACTATGCAGAAGTGCATGTAAATGCCCAGTACAAACACTTAAGCATCTGCATAAACTCTGCTGCACCTGACCAGATCAAAGCCCGTAAAAACAAGGGACTGTGGTGGACTTCAAGTATAAACAGATAATATAACAAGAGGAAGAAACTGTTATCCAAAAGCAAGAGGGATATCACTCTGCAGAGGAACAGTTCCCTCTTAAGCTTAAACAAGAAAATCAGAAATCTTGTAAAGTCTTCTAAAGCAAATTATGAGACTAAGATGGTATTTCCAGCCAAGGATAATCATAAGGCATTCTTTAACTACATCTCAAGTCTAAAAGGGAATACCTAGCTATGTGCCAAACTGGTAGTAGATGGGATCACTCATAGTACACTAGAAGATATAGCCAACCTGCTAGCTGACAGATTCAGTGCAACTTCACCCCCTATCCCAACCTACCATATCCCAAAGCATACCTGACACCAGCCCTCTTCCTAGTATCTCTAGAGAACAGGTCATCTCTGTACGTGTTAAGGTCAAAAACATGGCCTTAGTGGGACCAGATAATATCCTAGGTTGTTTCTTAGACAATCTAAAACAAGACCTAGCGGATCCACTTGGTGTTCTCTTTAATCATAGCTTGAGAGCTGGCTATATTCATGCAGAATGGAGAACAGCAACAGTAATGCCCCTGCACGAAGGGGGGCCATCAACTGACCCTGGGGAACTACAGACTCATAAGTCTAACCAGCCTCATCTGCCTGCAAGGCCATGGAAAGAACTATCATGGATCTTATCAACAAGGACATAGGCAACCTCCAAATACTGGACCCAATCTAGTTTGGCTTTGTTAAGGGTAGGTAATGGTTATTAAACTTCGTGGACTTCTTTGAGAAATGTCACCAAAGCCATGGAAGAAGGCAAAACAGTGCACACTGCCTATCTCAACCTTGGCAAGGCTTTTGACACAATTTCCTACTCTGGCATCATTAAGAAACTCTCCTAGATAGGTACTAAGCCTTACGTTACTAGATGGGTAGCCAGTTGGTTCACAGACAGAACATACCCTGTCAAAATTGGTGACTCCACCTCTACCAATAGACCCGTCACCAGTGGAGTACTACAGGGTCTGTGCTGGGCCTCTTACTGTTTGGTATCTATTTCTCAGAAGTCCAGGCCAAAGTAGGTGGCCTTTGGCTCACCAGGTTCGCTGATGATTGCAAACTGGGAGGAATCATTGAGTTCCCCAGCAATGCCAACATATTACAGAAAGGCCTAACACAGATAAATGACTGGTGCAAAGTCATGGTCTACACTAAATGCAAATAAAAGCATTATTAATCCCTATGGCAAAACAGAATTTCCTACAAATTGCAATATTGACAGCACACTCCTGAGTTCCAACCTGGTGGTGTGAGATTTGGGAACACAGGCTGATAGCAATCTGACTTTTGACCATCAAGTTTCAACAGTGGTAAGGAAGGCCTTCAATGTAGCACACCTCATAAGCAAGGGCATAGCATCCAGGACAAGGGAGGTTATAACTCCACTGTACTTGACCCTAATCTGACCACTAATAGAGTATAATGTACCCTTTTCATGTACCTCACCAGACACCTGCAGCAGCTGAAGAGACCACAGAGATTTCTCACTAAGAAAATATAGGGACTCCAAACTATGACATAGATGGATAGGCTGAAAGTCCTGTTACTTTACTCTGTATCTTATAGGCTGCTGAGAGGCGATTTGTGCCTGGCCTATAGGGCCATCTCCAACCCTACTATAATGGACATGCTGCACATCCACAAGTCAAATGGCTCAAGAGTAACCCTTTCTAGGGATCTCAACCTAGCTTGTGACATTAAAAGAACATGATGGAGAGACAGATATGTCTCCCAGAGACTGCCACTTCTCTGGAACAGACTTCCTGTTCATGTAAAACAGCTCCTCACTGACCCTATTTAAATGCAACCTAGATAACTGGATGGGAGACCCCTGAGGTGGCACCCATGTCCCTCATGAACAAGGCGAGCTGATGTTGATCACAGACCCACTCTGTTCATAAATTTGTTCTGTGAACTATCCAAAAAGAACAAATTGGGATACTTGGGATTAATATGGCTAGGATTGCAAAGGCTCTAGGGCCACTAGCCTAGTAACCTCCTATGAACCTAAGAATATATATATTTCAGTAATAAAAAGTTAAAAGATAATGTTGCATTTAAGTATAAGTCTTATACTTAAATACCTGAGAGAGTGTGGAAAGACGCTTACTGCATCTTGGGACATTAACTAGGTGTGATGTTATTTAGAGTCAACCTCTTAGGATTTCCTACTGTACGGATAGACTGCCACATGCCTGCTGGGTAGTGAATGCCTCATGCCATCAGATTTCTGAAAACATGCTACTCATTTACAAGGCATATCATCAGTAGTGTGGATATGTGTGTTTATTTGTTGTTGCAAAAGTACATTTTCTGTGCATGTAGGCACCTTGACTCAACACTATATCAGTTTACAATCTCAAATATGGACACGCAGTCTTTGGTAAGGCAAAAAAATGTGACATGATGCACTCAGATCTCCCTGTTAAAATAGATCAAATTCTCATAAACTATACTTTTGGGAAATATGGTTGCCTGTGCCAACTGAAAAGAAAGACAAAAAAGTAAAGAAAGAAAGCAAATAATAACCAGTCTTACATTACTAGTTGAAAACGTTACTAAAATACTACATGTTTAGTGGTGTAAAACCCCCAAACGTAAGGCAGCAACACACTCTGCGTTAGTTTTACTGATTAATAATTCTGCATGTGGTCACCATATGGATAATTTATCAGGAAGCATAAAGTTATGTTTCACAGAAAAGATACATTTTGTAGTAGTTTAGATGTGCTGCATCCTTCCTTGCGAAATATGCAAAAATGTAATACACTTACCTGGGCTGAGAAATCTATTAGTTTTGGTAGAGGCTGCCTATTGCCTTCATCTGTCTTTAAGAAATCCAGTAAGCTACCTTTAAAGATAAATCAGAAATACAAACAACATTCATGAAAGCACTCACAGAAGGAATATCTTACAGTGCTTAAAATATTTTATGCCAGACAAACTGTACAGCAGTCTAAATTCATATAAATAGTTGCTCCTGGTCTTCTTTAGTTAAAAGAAGAAACCCATTTTACTGTGACATCATCACGGCCTTAGATGATAATTCAGTATCCTCTTCTTTTTCTTTTTTTGTATATACTTTTATACAATTATAACATATATATTGCAGACTGTAGTGGTGTACTGTAGAGGAATTTGTTTCACTTCAAATGTAACTTTAAACACAATTACAAATGTCACAGTCATTGTTAAATTTACATTTCCAGGTGCTGCCTGTGATGTATAACTGTATTGTTGTAGGAATATTCAGTTTACAGATACTGAATTTCACCAGAAAATAAACTAGAAATTCTGTATTAGTTCTTCATCCCCACCCCTTGATAACTTCAGAAGAACATACTGTGTTCCAGGTGTTTTTTGAGATAAGCAATAAACAAACTCCATCAGAAAAAGCTAAATTATATTATGCCACTCAATTTTTTTGCAGAATTTACAACCATTTACCATTTGTTACATGTTCCCTCTTGTTCATGTGTGTTTTCTCTGGGTGCTCCAGTTACCTCCCACATTCTAAAGACATGCCTTAAGTGTACTGGGGTCTCTAAACTGTCCATAAATGTGAGTGGGTGGGTGCATGTGTGATAGAAGAATGACCTGACAATGTACTTCCATTACCCCCCTTTGCTTGAAAAAAATTCCACTGATAGTGGTGTCTCTCCACTGGGTCTCTCTCAGATTAGGCTGCAACTTGTAAGAGGGCGAGCAAGAAGAGTAATTATTAGAGCCAAAATGCATTTACAAGAAAATAAGCTATATCATTTGTATTAAAATGGAAATGGATATGTCATAGGCAGTAAAAAACACAGATCAGTTCTGCTAGTAAGAACTTACCACTATCTATACAGTGTGTTATTTTCTAAACTACAATAAAATTATATTCCTCATATATTAGATATTCTGACCGACAATAAAGCAAACTTTGCCTTCTGTGCCCTCTTTTGTGAGTTCTACAGACTGTAAGTCATCTTTCTGTTTACACAGTATAATTGTGTATAAGATATGTTATCTGCACCTGTGTCATCTTTTGTTTTCTGGGAAATATTTGTTGTTGGTTACTTGCAGTGACCAGATGCAACTTATTTGCATAGACTGTCTTTCAGAAAGGGGTGGACTGGTTATGGGCAGCTGCAGGAATTAGTGTGAAATGAAAAAAAAAAAAGACGTGGTGTGTTTCAATATTATATTTTCCCTATGAAACATAATCTTAGTAACAAAGTTCCCTAAACATAAAACCTTAATCTTAAACCTAAAAACATAATGCAAAACCTAAAAGTCTAATCCTAATCTAAAGTATAAAACACCAGCTCTAACCTTAAACCTGAAACCTTAATCTCACCATAAACCAAAAACTCTAATTCTAATCCTAAAACACTAACCCTAAACCAAAAATCTTAACCCAAGCCTAAAACACTAACGATAACCCTTAGTTTAAAAACCCTAACCTAACCATAACCCTAAAACTCTAACCCTAACTGTAAACCAAAACCGTAATCCTAAATGGTGACAATTTGATATTCCCAGAATCTTTCCCATTTTTGTGCATGGGGTTGGGGTGACCATCATTTGGAGACAGTGTTCACACCTCCGGGTAGCTAGCCCTGCTACAATTATTCTTCCATACCACACCTGGGGCCAATGTAGATTATCCAATCCATGTCTTTGGAATGTGGGAGGAAACCAGTGCACCTAGAGAAAATTAATCTAAACAGGAAAGATAGTTTACCTGCGTCTATTAAGTGTTATAAGAAACTTTCTCCTGTATGTGTTACAAAAATAATTTCCATCTAAAGGAATAACGAAATAATGCTGACATTAACACCTTTGTTTTACAGAATGCATAAAAAATGCATTACCTTCTTCCAAAACCTTTCCAGGATATAATCTGCATTGCATGTGTTGGTGGTACCATTTTTCAAACTACAGATGAAGTTATAATACTTATAAGGATTGTTACTTCATTGAACTAGAACATTTCCATTAACATATAACAGGAAGGTGTCTAGGTGGAAAAAACAGTACAGCAGTGTTTAATTTCAGAGTACGGGCAGTGCAGTGGCATAGTGGTTAGCATTGTCACCTCATAGCAGTGTTTAGTTTCAGGGTACGGGTGGCACAGTGGCATAGTGGTTAGTATTGTCACCTCACAGCAGTGTTTAGTTTCAGAGTATGGGTGGCGCAGTGGCATAGTGGTTAGCATTGTCACCTTATAGCAGTGTTTAGTTTTAGAGTATGGGCAGCACAGTGGCATAATTGTTAGCATTGTCACCTCACAGCAGTGTTTCAATTTAGAGTATGGGTGGTGCAGTGGCATAGTGGTTAGTGTTGTCATCTCACAGCAGTGTTTAGTTTTAGAGTATGGGTGGTGCAGTGGCATAGTGGTTAGCGTTGTCACTTCACAGCAGTGTTTAATTTTAGAGTATGGGTGGTGCAGTGGCATAGTGGTTAGCGTTGTTACCTCACAGCAGTGTTTACTTTCAGAGTACGGGCAGAACAGTGGCATAGTGGTTAGCATTGTCATCACACAGCAGTGTTTAGTTTCAGAGTACAGGCAGTGCGGTGACATAGTGGTTAGCATTGTCATCACACAGCAGTGTTTAGTTTCAGAGTACAGGCGGTGCGGTGACATAGTGGTTAGCATTGTCACCTCACAGCAGTGTTTAGTTTCAGAGTACGGGCAGTGCAGTGGCATAGTGGTTAGCATTGTCACCTCACAGTAGTGTTTAGTTTCAGAGTACGGGTAGCACAGTGGCATAGTGGTTAGCATTGTCACCTCACAGCAGTGTTTACTTTCAGAGTAGAGGTGGCGCAGTGGCATAGTGGTTAGCATTGTCATCACACAGCAGTGTTTAGTTTCAGAGTACAGGCAGTGCAGTGGCATAGTGGTTAGCATTGTCACCTCACAGCAGTGTTTAGTTTCAGAGTATGGGCAGTGCAGTGGCATAGTGGTTAGCATTGTCACCACACAGCAATGTTTAGTTTCAGAGTACAGGCGGTGCAGTGGCATAGTGGTTAGCATTGTCACCTCACAGCAGTGTTTAGTTTCAGAGTACGGGCAGTGCAGTGGCATAGTAGCTAGCATTGTCACCTTACAGCAGTGTTTAGTTTCAGAGTACGGGTGGCACAGTGGCATAGTGTTTAGCATTGTCACCTCACAGCAGTGTTTAGTTTCAGAGTATGGGTGGCGCAGTGGCATAGTGGTTAGTATAGTCACCACACAGCAGTGTTTAGTTTCAGAGTACAGGCGGTGCAGTGGCATAGTGGTTAGCATTGTCACCTCACAGCAGTGTTTAGTTTCAGAGTACGGGCAGTGCAGTGGCATAGTGGTTAGCATTGTCACCTCACAGCAGTGTTTAGTTTCAGAGTATGGGCAGCACAGTGGCATAGTGGTTAGCATTGTCACCACACAGCAGTGTTTAGTTTCAGAGTACAGGCAGTGCAGTGGCATAGTGGTTAGCATTGTCACCTCACAGCAGTGTTTAGTTTTAGAGTATGGGTGGCGCAGTGGCATAGTGGTTAGCGTTGTCACCTCACAGCAGTGTTTAGTTTCAGAGTACAGGCGGTGCAGTGGCATAGTGGTTAGCATTGTCACCTCACAGCAGTGTTTAGTTTCAGAGTACGGGTGGCGCAGTGGCATAATGGTTAGCGTTGTCACCTCACAGCAGTGTTTAGTTTCAGAGTACGGGTGGTGCAGTGGCATAGTGGTTAGCGTTGTCACCTCACAGCAGTGTTTAGTTTCCGAGTACAGGTGGTGCAGTGGCATAGTGGTTAGTGTTGTCACCTCACAGCAGTATTTAGCTTCAGAGTATGGGCGGCGCAGTGGCATAGTGATTAGCGTTGTCACCTCACAGTAGTCTTTAGTTTTAGAGTACGGGTGGCGCAGTGGCATAGTGGTTAGCATTGTCACTTCCCAGCAGTGTTTAGTTTTAGAGTACAGGCAGCACAGTGGCATAGTGGTTAGCATTGTCACCTCACAGTAGTGTTTAGTTTCAGAGTACGGGTGGTGCAGTGGCATAGTAGTTAGTGTTGTCACCTCACAGCAGTGTTTAGTTTTAGAGTATGGGTGGCGCAGTGGCATAGTAGTTAGTATTGTCACCTCACAGCAGTGTTTAGTTTTAGAGTATGGGCAGCACAGTGGCATAGTGGTTAGCATAGTCACCTCACAGCAGTGTTTAGTTTCAGAGTACGGGTGGTGCAGTGGCATAGTGGTTAGCATTGTCACCTTACAGCAGTGTTTAGTTTTAGAGTATGGGTGGTGCAGTGGCATAGTTGTTAGTGTTGTCACCCCACAGCAGTGTTTAGTTTTAGAGTATGGGTGGTGCAGTGGGATTGTAGTTAGTATTGTCACCTCACAGCAGTGTTTAGTTTTAGAGTATGGGTGGTGCATTGGCATAGTGGTTAGCGTTGTCACCTCACAGCAGTGTTTATTTTTAGAGTATGGGTGGTGCAGTGGTATAGTGGTTAGCATTGTCACTTCACAGCAGTGTTTAGTTTTAGAGTATGGGTGGTGCAGTGGCATAGTGATTAGTGTTGTCACCTCACAGCAGTGTTTAATTTTAGAGTATGGGTGGCGCAGTAGCATAGTGGTTAGCGTGTTCACCTCACAGCAGTGTTTAGTTTTAGAGTACGGGCGGTGCAGTGACATAGTGGTTAGCGTTGTCACCTCACAGCAGTGTTTAGTTTTAGAGTATGGGTGGTGCAGTGGTATAGTGGTTAGCATTGTCACTTCACAGCAGTGTTTAGTTTCAGAGTACGGGCGGCGCAGTGGCATAGTGATTAGTGTTGTCACCTCACAGCAGTGTTTAATTTCAGAGTACGGGTGGCGCAGTAGCATAGTGGTTAGCGTGTTCACCTCACAGCAATGTTTAGTTTTAGAGTACGGGTGGTGCAGTGACATAGTGGTTAGCGTTGTCACCTCAGAGCAGTGTTTAGTTTTAGAGTAATACAAACTCTTTCTCGATCTTATGCTTGATACAGACTGCATTTGCTCAAGTATTCTCACTTGAGATGATGCTTGCAGTTTCATAGATGGCTTCTTCATAGAGACAGGTCTCTCAAAAGTATGAGACTAATATCTCAACAGGAGAGAAGGACACCGTAACGCTTTTCAGTTATACTTTCTTTATAAAATAAATGGTACCTTTCTGGTCTATAAGACATGATGAAAGGAAACAACATTTCAAAATATTACCATGTGATGCTATAGATTAGCCACTGCCTTCTATCTTGCTTTTTTGGCAGCATCATTTATCATTCTAGGAAACATCAAGCTGTCATACACACCATTATAAATGTTTAACCATTGACTCATCCTCAGCAGTCCATTATTTTAAACTTTCTTTAATTTCACCCCTGCTACCTTTCGCTTCCCACCCCTCAGCCTTATATGTAGCTATTCATCCAGATTTTGCATGCATCCTAATACTCCTTCCAAACAGAAAACCTTTAATTCCTTCTTTATCTAAACTGGATAAACACAGCTAATTCAAAAGCTGCAAAAATCAATAGCTATAGTGATAACATCATGTACATAGCAAATAAAGACTTCATTCCTATACCTGTCACATAAACATACCCCAGCATTCAAAAATATGTCTTCACGTCTTTTCTTTCCCTAAATCCAGTTTTCCCATCCAACAAATTACATTAATCTGTCATTTTAAAGTGCTAAAATGTGAAGTGCAGAGCCTAATTCTTCTTAATATAGATTATTTCCTTAAGTGAAAACATTTTACAATTATTATGCTAGTAACTCACACTAGCATTGGCAGATTAGAAATGATTACCGCTTACTCTAACATGCAAACTAGTCATAAACAGTGAGTTGTTCTTTAAATGTTGTGTATTTGCTGATTAGTTGTATAATGTATGATACTCTGTTTAAATTTGGGGCATTTGTTCGTTACTTGTATACATTTGTTTACTATGCTCTTTATGTAACATTGTAATTTTTCTGGAGCTTTTCTCCTCAAGCCTGCCCAGTCAGTTATCCTGGTAAACAAATACAATAAATAAAGTAATTAATAAATAATAACTAGTTTCATATTTGAATGCTCGCAATTAAAAAAATTGTTCTTTTAGACGTTATTATTTCATTTTGATTATCATGTTTGTCAAGCACCTCCTTAATTGTCCCACTTCCAGTTCTGTTATTTATGGCACAGTATGCAGTATCTCACATACAGTTGATTTAGAATTGTATTTCCATTTTTTAGTAATTGCCTTTTTAGCAGTCACTAGAATTAAACTTAACAAGGCTTTACTATGTCTAGGGAACTCAGATTCAGTGCCCCATTTCAAAAGAATCATTGGCTTAGTTGTGCCCATTTGCTCACCCAATATTTCTGACAGAATACTTTGCAGGCGGTTTTAAAAATCTGCCAACTCTCTACACTGTCACAGAGTACAGTTGTACAAACTATTGCCATAACAGTGGATGTTCTTCTCTTCATGGTTGCAGCATTCTTTACTATAGGGATCACCTGCCCAGGACAGCCAATGTTCGGCCAGTATACCAAAACCTAATGGTCTTGTATGTGCTGTACATCACACATATGCTCCCCACACAGGATGTAGGGCATAAAAGTGATGTATGGACATAGTTACCTAGAACTTAAATTGTCCCAGTAGAGAACAGTCTCCATGGGACAAAGGAGTCGTTCATATCCAGAAGGAGAAAAATGCAGAAGAAAAAGAGGAAACCTTCAGCCAGAAGGGAATCCAAAACAAAAACTAGAACAAGAGGAGGTTGGAGGAAGGGAGTGAATACTGTAACAGTGAAGAGAAGGACATCTACTGTTATGGTAAGATTTTACACATCTGCACTAGGTCCTTCTTTATCACTGTTGCAGTACTCTTTACTATAGGTAGAGTAAAAAAGCTCAAGAAACAGAATGGGAGGTGGAAGGCTGAGAAGAGTCCTCAACAAACCCACACAAAATACTTCTAGCAAAACCTGCTCTGATCCTTGAAACTATATCCAACTTATAATTCTTAGTAAAGGAATGCACTGAAGGTTGAGTAGCAGGATCACAGCATCACGGGTAGAATTGGTGTCCAACCCGTTGAAGAAGGCACCAGAACAGGCAACAGCCTTAGTGGAATGAGCTCTAACAGAAGTAGACACAGATTTGTCATGAAAAGAATAACAAAAGGAAATGGTTTTAGATATCCAAGAGGAGATGGTTTGCTTAGAAACAGCCAGACCTTATGCTCTGGGATGAAAGGAAACAAAAAGCTGGTCAGACTTATGAATGGCCTTTGTTTTATCCAAATAGTACATGAGCTCTCTGTGCAAATCTAAGGTATGTAAGACCCTCTCATGATCAGACTGAGGAGAAGGGAAAAAGGAAGGGAGTTGTACTGACTGATTGAAGGACAACTCATTTACTACCTTGGGCATAAAAGAAAGATTAATATGAAGGGATACCCTATCCCTGCAAAAAAATAAAAAAGAGGAAGGGCCATAAGGATCTGGAGCTCCGAAACCCTCTGAGCAGAAATAAGAACCAGCAACAAAACAGTTTAACAGGTACAATGTTGCAAAGAAGCAGAATTTGCAGGCTGAAAAGAGTCTGAGTTAATTTTTTCCAAAACAAAATTAAGGTCCCACGGAGGAATAGGTTTCCTTGGAGGCCTTAGATGTAGGAATTATTTTACACCAAAACAAGAAACCAAGGGAGGGTTCAAGGGCAAATAAGCAGGCTGACAAATAGGCAGTCACAGAAGAATAGGCTAAGCCAAACTGGAGCAACTCACACAAATAAGAGAAGACCAAAGGGACCCTCACTGAAAAAGGATCCTGATTATCAATGTGGCACCAGACAGAAAATCTTTTCCATTTGGACATGTAAGATTTTCTGGTTGAGGGTTCCTTGCCTCCTGTAAAACCCTTAGCATGACCTCAGAAAGAGGTAACTGAAAGGGATCAAAACCCTATCACCCACAGTGTCAGCTGAAGAATGGACAAGTGAGGATAGATGAGAGACCCCTTGTCTTGTGTGAGGATGTTGAACCGATGAAGTAAATTGTGATGATTGCCCATAGCCAGATGCATTAAGAGGGGGGAACCAGTGCTGTCTTGGCTGAAAGGGGGTCACTAGCAAGATTTTTGTGGAGCCCAACTGAATCTTCTGCAGGACTCTTAGAAGTAGAGGAAGAAGAAGGAATGCATTAAGAAACATCCCTCTCCAAGGAAAAGAAAGGGCATCCGTCTCTCATGCCAGATGACATGGCACTCTGGACCAGAAAAGAGGGAGATGCCTGTTCAAAGAGGAGGCAAAAAATCTACCTGAGGAATACTCCACTGATGGACAATGTCCAGAAACATGTCTCTGTGAAGCATCCATTTGTGAGCCCATGTTTTGGACCTGCTTAGATACTCTGCCACAAGATTGTGCTCTGAAGGAATGTATACTGCCTGAATAGTTAACTGATAACTGACAGCCACCTCCTAAGCCTGAAGAGCCATCCTGCAGTGGAGGTAAGATTTTGTGCCTCCCTGCTTGTCGACATACCACATCAGTACAGTGTTGTCTGTGTACACTTTCAAGGGACCTGAAGAGAACATGGGGTGAAAAGCTTGAAGGACAAGAATTAGAGCTCTAGGAAAGCGAAATAAAATATAAGACCAAAGAAAAGAAAAAAAACCCCAACAGGGCCCTTATGTTATGGTCAGATATTCATCACAGCAGTAAGACATTCAGACCAACAAGACATAATGGCGTTCGTACTGGCAGCAAAGAAGTTCTGGGTAAGTGCACC
>NC_056746.1:1292528431-1292538431 GCF_019279795.1 Protopterus annectens | reverse complement strand
CCTGGAAACGGATAAAGATTAAAAGTTCACTTTCAACCCAAATTTTGCTGCTCGTGGCATTGCTTAGCTGCTTAGCTTACTTTACTTTTTAAGGAAGTATGAACCTGGGACCCCCTCCTTGAGAAATAACATCTGTAAGAAAGAGCTTGCTTATTAGTCTGGAAAAACAATTTAAATGTAATGCTAGTAGCACATGTCTTAGCAAAGCATATTACTTTCTAGTAAACATAATCTTTCTGTGAATTTAATCTCCTGCAGCATTGAGAAATGCAGATAATTAAGACTGGAACTTTTTCTTTGCTTGCATTATAATAATGTAAGCACTTGTGCTGTTTTCTAACATTTAACTGGAATGCAAAGTTTTTGTTAAGGAAAAGTGGAAAAGTTAGTACAGATGACCTTTTAACAACCTGTTCATTTATTGATTTTGTCTTATCAGGGTTTGAATTTTTGCATGCCCATAGATGATGTACAAATTATGAAAAACATCTTTGACTTAGTGATTACAGTGCGTGATCTGTAACCATTATGCTAGAAGCTTATGTCATTGATGTGCTTTATTGTAATTTCTGTAAGTGCCAAAAGACCCAGCACATAACTTTGTTTCATCTAAAGAGAAAGCTGAGGGTCATAATTTATACTGACCTTTGAAATGAAACCATTGATGTAGACCTAGTGCTTCTGGTCTTGACCTTTACTGTTTGTAAAGCATGTGAGCCTTGTATGCCACTATATTAACTTGTACTGGTTCCTAATGTCTGCACTTTGTGTCCTAGGTCATGGCTAAAAGGGTTTTTGAGTCAGTCCATCAGTCTAGTTAACAAACATTTAAAAATGGACATTTTATGGATGAAGTAATACTTTAGAGAAAGGAAGAATGAGATCAGATGTGACTTCTTCTTCTGGCTTTTCCTGGTTAGGGGTCACCACAGCGGATCACCTGTTCGCTCATGAGTGGCAGCAGAGTTTTACTGTGTCAAGTTGCCAGCCCGATGCCCAACCTTCACAGAAGGCACACACTCATGTCTAGGGCCACTTTAGAGTGTCCAATCCACCTACAGCATGTCTTTGGGATGTGGGAGGAAACCAGAGCACCTGGAAGAAACCCACGTGGCCACAGGGCGGACATGCAGACTCCACACAGAAGGCACCCCAGCCAAGAATTGAACTGGAGAACCTCTTGCTGTGAGGCGGCAACAATAACCGCTGCACCACCAAGGCCGCCCTGAGACAAAAAAGCAAAGGCAGAAACCCATGGACATACCATGATGATCTTGTTTTAAGCAGAATGATAGAATAATTTTCAAAAGATGAAACTGATGATCAGCCAATGGCAAGAGGACACATTTCACCAAGACAACATGGATTCCCAGAGGCAAAGTCACTTTAGGCAAATTTAACAAATTTACTTACTCGAATCACAAAAGGGTGTGGTGATGGAGGGCTATTGCTTGAGCTTACCTGGACTTTAGAAATACATTTCATTGTGCCCTACAAAGGATATTATGAAGCAAGTTAGCTAGTCTGTGGTGATCCCAATGGTGGGGGCTTAAATTGACTGTTCAACAAACAGAATGCAGTGGGGGGCCATAGCAAACAGTAAGTACTCTGAAGTAAGGGTTCGTGACTAGTATGCTATGAGGTTCAGAACTAGAATCTGTCCTTTTTATTTTGTTTAGGCATTAACTTGAGTAAGGAGCAAACAAATAATAAGGGATTTGAACTCAGGACTATAGGATGACGTGCATTACCAACTCATAGCCTTTGTCTTTTGAGCTACGCTGACATATTTCACTTATCTTTCAGTCTTTTGTTATTTGTTTCTTTTGTGATCATTTGATGACATATAGTACTTAAGTATGTTGTTTCTGAAGGCTCTGACTTTAGGGTATATCAAAAACTATTTAACGTCAAGATCTCATGGTACTTTGAGGAGATGGTCATCACCTGTGTTCATCTTGTTAGTGTTCGAGTTAAATGTTGTGATTTATAGATTTTAATTTTGAAAATTGACCCATTTGATTGTAATAATCCATTGCAGATGTGTTGTGATCATGAAAGTGGAATAATGGAAGAAGAGGTGATAACAGAAGAAAAAATGGAATATAAACTCAACGACATTGACGTGGCTATGAAGAAACTGAGAAAAAAAGTGTAACAGGGATTTGGAAAAAAGATGTTACCACAGGATTATATACAGTTACCAGTGTTACTAATATGCTACATGACACTACTTTGGAATGCAGTGTTTGGGTAGGGATACTAGTGTTACTAATATACTTGCTTGTAGTTTAGATAAACCAGTGGGGGATATGTAGGAGAGCCAGTTTCCAGGATAGGGTTGTTTTTTCATAGCCCATCTTTTCAAGCTGAACTCTTAACGAGCACCGGAGCTTGTAGGTGCACTTGCAACTACAGAAAATGTGGAACAGGTCAGCTTTGTGATTATCACAAAAGGAGCAGAAGGGAGAGGTTGAGGGGACTTTTTGTAAATTATGATTTTTCAGAATCTGATTTTTTTTTTTTTGCAAAGATCACAATTTACCGAAGTTACCAATAGTAGATCCAAACAGGAGTCACCACACGGAAAAGTCAAGTAAAAACGTTCTTTATTTTTCCATAAAACCACACAAGCGCTTTCACGTAGATACACTACGCTTCATCAGGTGTAAATAATAAAAGCAAGTGAATTGTTTTTATACATAGCTTTTTAGCGGGAAAATCAAGAAACCAGATCTCAATTAACTATTAATTAAAACAGTTTGTGTTATAGTTAAAACGGCGATGACCCAAATTTGAACAGGTGGTGAATATTCTATCTCAAGAATCATTCAGCAACAAAATATCCAATATTCTTTAAGTATAGTACATTAGGTAGATAACACACAACTATAATATAGCAAAAACATTACAGCACTAAGTCAATTTTGTTTAAATAGATTAAAAACGATCAATGTTAGCTTACAGTTTGCCAAACACACGTACAAAATGTAACATAACTCCTTGTTCGTTTAACCTAGTGTTGTTACATCCCTATAATCAAGACATCAGTTGTTATTATACCAAAAATAAAAAATAATAACAAGAAATACATAATGCCACATTAAAATCCATTGGACATTGGAAAAGCAGGCGGAACCACCGCTTAAAGCTAAAGCAGCGTACGACAATGTCATAAAATCAGGGCGACTCAGAAAATAGTATGCCCTTTTAAACAATAATACTGAGAGAATATTGTTAAAACGTCCAGACAGATGACAAACAAACATCAAACAACCATCGGAGCTCAGACTTTCAAAACCCAAGCCTCATCCGGCAGTGTCGCTAACCCACAACATCCCAAACAACCAATGAGCCCTTCTAGCTAATGATGATTAAAAAATAATTGGTAAAATCTCCTTGGAGACAAAAACAAAATATGTAGTAGCCGAAGCTGTTCACCATATAAAGCGTCGCCCATACATTTCAACTATTACCCAAAAGCACAACGAAAACAATCAAAAACCAGAAACATCTGTGTTCAAGTCATCTGGCAGCCAAGACTAACTGCTCACTCCTCTGATACTCTCCAAACATCTGCCGCTACCACATGCAACTACGTGACAAGACATGTACACAAAGATACCCGGCAGATGAACTGCAACCATGTCCAAACCTGTTAGAAAGAAATACACAGCTGCTAGACTGCTAAAGAAGTCAGAAAGCAGCGCACAACGCCAAAACAAGTTGGCGTTCAATGTCAAGTGCCAAACAAGCACAAACCCTATTCAAAACAGCGTGAATAACCACTAGGGACAAAAACGCAATATTGGTGCTGTCAAACCATGACAGAACTTCCTAAGATGTGAATTGAACAACAGGTCCATTAAAACCAAAAACTCCAATAGATGACTTAACGTCAAAAAATTAGCTAGATAAATAGCTATATCATCATAGCCATCAAAATAAAAATGAAATAGTGTGTACAAACATTTTTAAAAAATAAAAATAATTTGTTATCTAATTAAATCAAATTTCAAATAACAAACAGATATTAAATATTCAATATTTCTTTCGGTTATCCAGAATGGGTTTAACAGATACTGAATAATTGATACCTGGGGTTATATGCGCCTTTAAAGTAAAGATCCATTTCAGTTCTCTGATGGCTAACTGGTTATTGTTATCTCCTGCTCTAGGATTTTGAGGCAACATTTCCAATACTTTGAAACCAAAAGTATGATTAGTATGCTCCATGACATGTTTAGCTAGGGCATTAGAGTCTTTCTCTTTCCTGATATCATTTTACCGAAGTTATTAAAGAATGCTACAGGCATAGAATTAAACTGCTGCTTCTGTGGTGCTCAATGTGTTCCTCCCAAAAGTTGTGCAGATGTTTACAAACTCTCAGTCACCAGTGAAACAGACAAGAGGTTACTCCGATGCACTGGAATGTGAGACTGAGGTTGAAGCAAAGATACAGTGCTCTGTGTGAGGAAGACACAAGAGGTCAAGTTTTCCAAAAGTGACAGAAAATAAATTATTTCTAATTGTTCATTTGACTAAAATATTTTTCCCAATTGTTTATGATTGAAATCTATTTATCTTTCCTTCTTTTTGGATTACCATTTTGTGGGCTGGTTACCAGTCCCTTTCAGGGTACTCCAGGCCATAAGTGCACCAGTTTAGTATATCAGATATACAGGGATATCACAGTAGTTAGAAAAGCAAAGTATTACAACACAGCTAAAAAAAGACAGCAAATTTCAAATTTGACCTAGTCAGGGCTTTATCCCGCTATGCCATCACAGCAAGTAACTAGAGAAAAGTTTTAGTTTAAACATGGGACATTGCTAAAGACATCCTTATAATAAGAGATCAGGAGATATGACACTGACATTTAATTTTCTGTTGTTCTATTTGTAACCTAAATGAGAACTATCTATACAAACATTACACAAACCAACTTTCTGACAATACGTTATAAAAAAGACTGGGCTGATAGAACAGCAAAGGAGGCCATCTTGTATGAATAATAAGACTTAAGGCCACCCATAAACTGAGTGTGCTGCGGCTATAGGGTGCATACTAGGTTTTTACTAATTTATATTTTAGAAAACTAAGATCTGACACTTAATTATCTTAATGTTCAAAGCTACTGACATCCGAACTTTTTGAAAGTCTCCATGAGAGCTGTAGTATGGTTATAATTTACTCTAACTGAGTGATGAACTGAATAAACAAATGCATCACAGTGAGAATTTATCTATATTCATTATATTTCTGTTCATAAATACATATAACAGTAACATTTCTGCTTTTAGGCCTGGTACAGATTAGTAATAACACAAAGCTTGACAAATCATTATAAGCACTACAGAATATAACAGCCAAATGAAGAAATAAGTCAGTACATTCATGAACAGGAATCTTTAAACATGTGAAAAACATTTTTACATTCAATACCAAGATTATAAAGGGGGTACTGTCAGAGTATTTATGTCCTTAGGCAAGTGTTTACCTAATATAATTCAAGAAAAGGAGGATGTTGTCAAGTGTTATAGGCTGAAGTACCATTGTGGTTTTTGCTTTCAATAGTAGTAAAGTGTTTATGTGTACATTTTGTGATGAAGCTAGGAGATGCTACCCCACAAACTGTGTTCCTTATTTTAAGCAAACAAAAAGACTCAGGATAATGAACATTGAAAACAGATATCTTGTGAAATACAAGGATAATTACAAACAATGTCAGCATGTAGTTTATTTTCTGTCTTGGTACCTGTCTCATAATGCAGAGTTTAATACAGATGTCCCCTTGAGTAGCAACTCATCCATATTTTAAAAGACTTTAAATGCCTTTTCCAGTTAAACATACCAGACCTGCCAATTAGAATTTTGTGTGTGTGGTTACAACTCTTGTCTATATCTGTAAGGATGAATTGCTTTTTATTTGATTTAGTGGAATAAATATCATTGATGGCTTTTCTAAAAATTATTTCAAAGCAAACTAGACAGAAGTGCTTGTTTTTTAATTTTTTGGTCGCCCCCCTCCACATCATTCTTTCCTACCTGGCTCCCAGTGTTCCACGTCCATGCCAGGTCTACAAGCTGTTATATATAGTATTACTCTGTGAGTGCTAAGGTAACGTCACATCGAGAAGCTCTGTATGCGTTAGTTATACTTAAAAGTGCAGAGAATAGTAATGGAGGAAAAGGTAAAAAACAGATGACAATGACAGATACTTGGGACAGGGTTGGGAGGGTGGCCTAATGGTTAAGATGTTTGCCTTGCAAGCACAAGGTGCAGGGTTTGAGTCTCACAAGGGATAATTTGCTAGGCTTAAAATGGCTTGCAAGGGCAGTTAGCTTAGTACTAATCTATGAAACTCTACTACTCTACACACTGACCATTTCTACAAGATGGGCTTGGAAGGTTCATTGACAAGAATTCCGCAACAGCAATATTTGGGATGACAGCTACATCAGACAGAAGAATGCTTGACTTGGGAGGGGGTGGTTCAGATGTGGCTTTAATGAAATCTGCAGCACTATCTTCTTCATACATTCTGATTTAGAAGGATATGTGCTGATGCATCACAGATTTGTTTATGTCTATGATTTCTTATAAAGTATTTTTCGTTCAGTCCATTTTGTATTTTCTTAATTTTCATATGGAAGAAGAAATCAAGAGATAGATTAAACGTACCACACATATATTATAACAATGAATTAGATGTTGTAATGGCAAGGCACTGGAAGTGTATTTGTAGGAATCTTTCATTGATGTGCATTTCTAAAAAATATCTGTAATTTAAGCTAAATAAAAAATCAAGTCCTCAGGTGGCATGTAGGTTATCAGACAAGAAGTTACTAAAAAACTTTGACGGTACTGTTCTGGAAGACAAGGTTGTGTGTACAATACAAGAAAAATTGTGCTATAATTGATACAATGGTAGGATGTTAGCAAGCATGCAAGAAAATTGTACTAGCAGTTATTTATTATTTCATATGTTTCGCTGCAGAGCACCACGTTTTTGCATCATAGCTGTATGGCAGGCTTGTTGTTCTTTACTGTCAGCTCCAGTGTTGGAGTTTTCCACTTCCCATGATCTGCTGATATCCCAATGTTATATTTCATCCTGATGTTATCCACTGAAAAAAGGCCATTGGCCAAGTGAGACTAACAAAGCTGACAAAGAATAAATAAATAAATTAATTAAAAAAATCCTAGTATCTTCCCCCTGATAAGTTATATTCCACTTTTTTTCTCCAAACATCTTTATTAAATGTTCACATATGACAAAGGTAATCTTATATTTATATAAATGAAAAACATACAAAATGATAAAACTTTAGTTGCAAATAGTTTACATAACAGACACCATTGAAACAACTGTAGTTGCAAACATTATACATCACTTTTAAACCATCCAGTCATTGTCAGTTAAGCATTATATGGCTCATTCAAATCCTGCCTCTTAAACCTTGGTCCTGCTCTGCATATATTGTTCCAATAATTTCCTTGTTTTCCTATGTAGTTTGCTCCTTCCCTTTTCTAAGGAACCCAATTCCAGTTGTTTTATCTCTGTTACTATATTCACTACTTCCAATAAAGTTGGTTTAGATTTTGATTTCCATTTTCTAGTAATTGTTTTTGGCAGCCACCATAATTAGACTCAGCAAGGCTTTAGTATGTCTAGGCAATTCTGATTCTGTAGTATAACTAAAAAACATTATCTCCCCAGTCAGTCCAATCCACTCACCCAGCATCTCCGACAAAGCGGTCTGCAGGGACTTCCTAAAGTCTGCCAGCTCAATACACTCCCAAAAAATGTGTTCCCAGCTACCTCTTTCTTGCCCGTCATACCTCCAACATCTTCTATCCACCTGAGGAAAAATTCTTTGGAGTTTACTTGGGGTATAAAAATACCTGTGTAAACACTTCCAAGCAAAGATCCTAAACCTTCTAGACTATGTTTCATATTTGGGAGATATACATGTATCTCCCACTGTCTTTTTGTGAATTACTTATCCAGTCTCTTTTCCCAATCCTTTTTAAGCTCCTCTGATTGATTCTTATAATTGTCATGTAATATTTATATGCTTTACTAATTATTCCTTTTTTAATGGCAGCTTCTGTTCTAGATTCTATTAAAAACTCTACCAGTGCTGGTCTTTCATTTAGGAACCCCCTATTTCTTTCTCTTTGCCTATACTGTGATATCAATCTCTGATAGGGAAGGCAGTCACTAAACTACAGTCCAAATAAATTCTTGGCCTCCTCCCATTCTATTACCTTTCCCTTTGTAGTTATTTGCTCCCAATACCTTGGTTCCTTTGCCAGTTTTCTCCAATAAATTCCAGCCCCTCTTGCCTATTGTCTGTATCTCCGACCAGTCATCCCTATCGGCAAAATCTCTTTTCTCCACTATTGTGCTGGTTTGATTCTTAGAATACTCCCTGCTTTTTATGAATATAATACTCTGTATGATTTTTGTTGTTCTCCTTAAGAGTCTGCATCCAAAATCCTAATCTCTTCTTATTTCTTGAGCTTCCTCCCTGTATCAGCATCATTCCTTTCCACTTTGAATTTTAGTTTTCTGCTTGTGCTATATACAAGAGCCTTAATTGTGTTGCTGTAAAATATCCCCTCAAATAAGGAAATCCTAGTCCACCTTGTTCTATTGGTAGAATTAGTTTATCCCACTTGACCCTTGCTGTCTTCCCTTACCAGATAAATTCCTTCAACTCTTTTTTAACTGCTATCTACAACTTCTCCTCCAGTTGATAAAAGTATGCCTGACCTATGTATAAGGCGAGAGGGACTAAAAACATTTTAATGGTTTGTATCTTAGTATCCATATCCATACAACAAAGCTTCCAGCTTCTGAATTTTTGTATTGTTTTCTGTTTAGTCTCTTCCCATATATCCTTAGCTGCCACCACAGGGTCATTTCTAATCCATACTCCTAAATACTTCATTTTATCATGACCCCATAAATGGATATTGTTGGACCAATTTGTGTGTGGGTACATAATTTACTGCTATTGCCTTTGTTTTAGCTTCATTAATTTTGTATCTTGAGAAGATCTGAAACTGTCTTAAAATGTTCCACAACACTGTAATGTCCCTTTCTGGTTTTGTCATGTATAAAATAATATCATCAGCAAATAAAGTCAGCTTTTCCTGACTACTATACTAATTATATCCTTGAATTTCTGAGTCCCTTATTTTCTTTGCCAACGGTTGTAAATATAATGCAAACAACAAAGGAGAAAGAAGTACATTCCACTTTTGATGTGTTTTTAAACATTTGGTAACTTTCTCTATGAAAGAGAATGCTTGGTGGTTGCTAGTACATGGCTATGTGATACGTCTGCTTATTTTATCATTTCACAATACAAAGGTAGGTAGCTCATTTTTTGTTTTGTAAGGCACATTTAGAATAGTTTTAAAACTGTTCTACCTAGCAGCTAGTCTTGTTTTTTTGGTCATCTTACTTTTTATAAAGTAGAGAATTGCAACCTCATGAACGTAAATGACCATAACCTTTTACATCCTCAAACTCTCCTAGACTACAGTGAGGCAATTTTCTCTGTAATCTTGCACAGATTCTCCTAAGTCATAATAAATGCTAATGCCCTCCTTAAAAAAAATCATATTCTCAGTAGGATAGATATATTGTAAAACAAATAAAATAAGTAAATACATTGACTTTTTTACTTTGTTATGGCATAGTGTGGACTAGGTTGTTATGCTATGGCCTGGGTGCCATAAAATGGCTTAATATGATCAGAATACCTAGATGTTGTTTAATTTAGTATAAACTGATATTCTACGCTCGACTTTTGTTTACTTTGGTATGGCTTGATATATCCTGGTACGCCTTTATGTTGCATGGTATGCCAAGTTATAATTTGTAATAATCTGCTCTGTTTAGTTAATTTTAGCTTGCAAACATAAGATATAATGACTCTAATGACAGAAGATATTTTTCTTATCAGGTCTACATGATTCCTC
>NC_056746.1:1292503431-1292523431 GCF_019279795.1 Protopterus annectens | reverse complement strand
TAAGTCTCAGACACATTTGTTTCGAGGGTGTTAAACTACATCACCAATATGAATCACATTCAATGAGACTTAGCAGGGCAGGCTTTGGACTCTCTGAGAAAGCTAGCCACTGCTGCATCCAAGAAACAGGTCGAGACTCATGTTGTGATAATGCTGACAATCTCTACTCTCTTTATGAAGCTGTTGTATAATGCAGCTGATGGATCAGCAAGAGAGGTGGTTGCCAGGCTCTGCCTTTGCAATGTTATATACAACTTCAAGGTTTCTTTCACTAATGACCCTTAAGGTGGATACTCTTCATTCTGACTTAAGGTCAAAGAAAAAATACAGAAGAGCAAGCAGGAAGGAAAGGCACCCCTTTGACTCCACTTCTGACAGGGGTGGCTGTGGCAGAGGTGTGTGCTTCAATTGACACTACTCATGAGGTGGGGGGGGGTCCTCAAAAATAGGGATTCAGAAGGAATGATCTGTAACAAGTCTAACTTGTTTACAGAAAAAAACAATGCCTAGGGCAAGGCACTCTTTCTCTACTATTGAATACTTATTCTCCTGAGGGAGAGCTTTATGCTCAGATAAAAGTTGGAATACTATAGCTGCACTCCCGAATTAATGACAGCAGCTTACATGATATATATACATATATATATATATATATATATATATATATATATATATACATATATATATATATATATTTTTTTTTTTTGCTAAAATCAGGGGTGGCCATTTCTGGGTATGCACACAGATGCCTTCACCTCTTACCCATAGGGTTCCTGTTATCCCTAACACTGACTCAAACTCTGGAACTTGCATAGATCATTTAATCTGGAAGGATACTAAAACCTCATTTTCTTGACACAGCATAGTTTTAATATATTGACATGAGATATATTTTGTCATTCCTTTGTCAGACTGCCTACTTTATAATTTACTCCTCTTTCGTAATTATTTCATGTGGCCCTTATCATGTAGCAAATACTTTATTCTTTACTCCATGAATGACAACTACCACTTTAGCCCAAGACGATTTGATCTAAGGGCAAATCAATGATCGGTAATGAAACTAAGGATAAAGAAAGTCATTTTTCTGACATCCTGGACCCGTAACATAAAACCTAGGCCAATAGCACCTCCATAAGACACTCGCTATCATCATGGGCTCCATAAACGGACCCTTAATATAGCACTATAAACTAAGTTCAGTACTGTGGATTGGATACCTTAGGGTACCTACCAATAGTTTTCTTAAAAATATCTTCCTTTTTGCTTTTATACCAAATAAATGAGTTCTTTTTCCTGAGTCAAAATTTAAGCAAGTGAGTAGCTGATGTGGCAAACTAGAAATCCCATTCACAGCTTATACTTTGTATGGTATTGTCCTACTATGCTTTCTTAAAAAGCTAGGCAATAGGCATTACTTCAGCTGTACATCTTATCGCTATGCAGACATACAATCTCAATTTTTATTGCTGAATTTACTTTGCAGTTGCCAAAGCTTCATTTATCAAGATTACCATCATTTCAAAATCAAGAAGGGTTTGTACTTGTTTCCCATCCTCCCATATGAATATTTTTGAATCTGTAGCATAACTTCCAGTAGCAGATTCTACACCATCTGCAAATTTAGAATGTATTTCCATACAAATGAGCACATAACACTGTGTAGGTTAGTAATTTTGTGGACAAATTTGATCTCTGTGTTCAGTTTCAGTGCACTTAAAAATTTAACTTTTCTAAATTGCTTTTTTGTCCCATCCCCTCTTAACAGCTGCCTGTGATAGTCCTTGTAGCTCTGGCAACTGTCATTCTTCTTCAGCCTTACCCCCTCAGAACAGTCTTCCTCTATATTTATGGGGGTACCTTTGAGTAGAAGGTTTCTAATGTTTTGTGATAGCTCACTTGCATGTATCTGTTTCTATCATATCTATAAAGTGGTCTGCAGAAGCTCGATTCTCCTGACATACTCATTAACAGCTGGCTAAGAGTAGAATTCTTAACAAACAGTCAATTTCAGTGAATTTATAAATCTGGGGTGCAGAATTGTCTTCTGAGATTAACCATTATTGTGCCAAGTGGTTAAGTCAAACATTTGTGATCTTGATGGTTTGTTGGAACATTGGCTCACTTATGATATCTTTGAGCCAACACTGCTTTGCTAACCTCAATAAGCAAGCATTTCTGCCTTAAATTACTGTAGTCATTGGATTGTGGAGTTTCCATTGCAGAATGGAGGTCTTACTCTAGCTCCTTAGTACCTGATCAGCCTTCCCTCTCACCGGTCTGCTTGCAAATTAACAAGAAGGCCTCAACATTTTCAGTGAGGCTCATTTTTATAGGAAATAGTTGGCCCTTATCCACTGCTTTCTCAGCTAGGGCACTTCTTCAATGTATCTCCAACCTTCATTCAGGTCCTGGACCTCTTCCACCAGGACTTGGATGGCTGTCTGCTGTTCCTCATCATCTCATCTCAAGTTCTCCACATTTCTTTGCTAGATCAGCATGTGGGCACTGAAGTACTTTTTTGTTTAGAAATGTGTTTCTGCAACTTTCCCCCACATTGCCTTATCACAATTTATTCCAAAGTTCACTTGGGCAGATAGTAATTTTAGTAGCAGTTTCAAAAGTTTAGTAGGTCAGGGAGTATTTTAGTTGAGCTCCAAAAATCTCCATGAGAATGGCAAAAGTTCATTGTTTTTTTAACAATCCTTTAAGTTAGGAGATTATAATTCCAGCAGAGTACATTTTCATTTGTATTCAATTTAAGTTGAAAGTTGTGTTTTTTTAAAACATAAAATGGTTGTGGTTCAGCTCAGAATCAAACAATAAAACAAAGTCAGTTCTTTAACACAGCAAAACCTTGCTAGGGACTTTGGGGCACAGAAAATGATCTACTACCTGACAGCTTTTCCACAACTAAAGTTTATCCTTTTTAGGAACGTAACTGTGCAAATTCAGCACTAACTAAAACAAGGGCAGCATTCTGTTTTCCTTAACTTCACAGAAGCAGATCACAGGGCAGATCACAACCTCTGCATAACCCGGTAGAAAGGTTAAAATTGCATTCAGAAAGCACAGACTTACTTGCAGGTTTGTAAGAAGTCACACATCTCTCTCTGATTAACTAAACTCTTACTCACATATCTCTCTGATTAACTAAACTCTTACTCACACATCTCTCTGATTAAATAAACTCTTACCCACATATCTCTCTGATTAACTAAACTCTTACTCACACATCTTTCTGATTAACTAAACTCTTACTCACACATCTCTCTGATTAAATAAACTCTTACCCACACATCTCTATGATTAACTAAATGCTTATCCATGCATCTCTCTGACTAAATTATTACCTACACATCTCTCTGATTAACTAAACTCCTACTCACATATCTCTCTGATTAACTAAACTCTTACTCACACAACGCACTGATTAAATAAACTCTTACCCACACATCTCTCTGATTAACTAAACTCTTATCCATGCATCTCTCTGATTAACTAAACTTACCCACACATCACTCTGATTAAATAAACTCTTAGCCACACATCTCTCTCTAATTAACTAAACTCCTACTCACATATCTCTCTGACTAACTAAACTCTTACTCACACATCTCTCTGATTAACTAAACTCTTACCCACACATCTCTATGATTAACTAAACTCTTATCCGTGCATCTCTCTGATTAAATAAACTCTTACCCACACATCTCTCTGATTAACTAAACTCCTACTCACATATCTCTCTGATTAACTAAACTCTTACTAACAGATCTCTCTGATTAACTAAACACTTACTCACACAACTCTCTGATTAAATGATATCTTACTCGCACAACTCTCTGATTAAATAAACTCTTACCCACATATCTCTCTGATTAACTAAACACACTTCTCTCAGATTAAATAAACTCTTACTCACACATCTCTCTGATTAACTAAATTCTTACTCACACTTCTCTCTGATTAAATAAACTCTTACCCATACATCTCTATGATTAACTAAACTCTTACACATCTCTCTGATTATAAACAACTAGTCAGTCTTTCTGCAGTCTTGTTTGAAGCATAGTTCACAACCTCTAAGTACAAGAAATCCGCACAAATCAGAAATGAAGGGGGGAGGGCAAAGGACCAAAAACAGGGACAATTTTTAAATACTACTCTTATAAACTTAGAAAAATGAAAGAATAACAAGTTTTGCATTATCATGCATTTTCTGAAAGATATGAAGTCTGAATCTCAATTGTCTTTCATTATTTAGTGATTTCAGTCCTCAATGATTTTTTTCTGAAAACACAAATTTTAACAAGAACAGATCAAAAACATAAGGCAAAAATCTGGGCATTTTGTGAAAATCTGGCCAGTTGAGTGGAGTAGTTTGAAGGGTGCTATCTATCTATCTATCTATCTATCTATCTATCTATCTATCTATCTATCTATCTATCTATCTATCTACCTTTCTCTCTGTCCATCTATCTATCTATCTATCTATCTATCTATCTATCTATCTATCTATCTATCTATCTATCTATCTATCTATCTATCTATCTATCTATCTATCTATCTATCTATCTATCTATCTATCTATCTATCCCCATATTTTACAACTGAAATACCAATTGCTTTTCCAGAGACCTTAGAGGGATAAGGATTACACTTTTATACATAATATCCAAAGACAGATTACCAAGACAGTAAGTGAATTAGAGATCTGACTGCAATGCATGGGATTTAGGTGCTAGTTACTCACATTTACTAGGGAAAACAGAAGATTAAATAACATTGACTCACAATATAATCTGGGTTCATATGCGAGTCAACAACGTTTAGAAGGAAGGAAGGAAGAACAAGGGTGGAAGGGTTTCAATTTGAAGGAAGAGTAGTTCTGTTTAGTTTAAGAAAGTACTTTTTTATGAAGAGGATTGTAGGACCGTATAATGATCTGCCAGAGAGAGAAAGAGAGAGAGAGAGAGATGAGGTGCAGCTCTGCAGGATTTAAGGATAAACTGGGAGATGTGGAAGAGTAATGTCTAGAGGGCAGTTGTGTAGAGTCTTCTGATAAGTAGTCATACTTTGTGGATCCTTGTTCTTGTTTTTATGAGCTTGCATAAGAGGGTTGCAAAAATGATAAAATAATAACGTAAGGCTGTTGGAATGATCAGAGACAACAATGATACATAATTTTGGTGACGCCTGTTGCTCTTTTGTCATAAACTGGTACTGTTTTTAGCCATAATGCAACTTTTTTTGAACAAAGGTCATATTGTGGATGATATGATATGATTGATATGATATAACCTGATCTTATTTCAAAACTTGGAGAAGGAGGAGCTAGTACCAAACTGACCGCAATAATGACGCCCATGTTTTCTTTAAAAGGTAGTTCCCAGACTGCGAAATGTCATATTGCATACTACATTATGTCGCTGATAACTAATTCACTTTAAAGTCATATCAAAGGCTGTAGCTGTCTTTCATTCCTGTTGTGATAAATTCTGAAAGAAAATTACATTATATTTGGTCTTACCCATCCAAACTTCTCCAAACTGTCCTGCTCCAAGTTTCTTATCCATTTTTAGGGATTCTCTTGGAATTTCCCAAGCATCCTTCTCCCATGGCTTTTGAGGTTGTTTACTAGCACAGGCAACAGTCAGTTTCTGACAAAGACCATCACATTGTTCTGAAAAAAAAGTAAAACATTAATTAAGTTGACCACTGTTCACTACATGATATCATATTGACTACATACCCACTTTGAAACCCTTTTCTGTCTTGTCTGGTTTGAAGTGGTGGGACAGAGAATTTAGCAATTTTGACTGGAATAAACAGTAAGCATACCAGGTGAAGTCCAGCAACATTTCAGCTTTACTGTTCCATTAACAGACTATTCATTCTTTTAGCCCTTGCCCGAACAACATTGATAGCACCACAGATCACCTACTATCAGGCTTGACTAATTAACAGCATAGTATTGCCAGCTGTTAATTAGTCTCTACTAATTAACAGATGACAATACTATGCTGTGATTAAGGAGCCATGCATCCTGGAGAAGTAAAGCTTATGTTGTGCTGCAGTGGTTCCTTAATTAAATGTATTTGGAAACAGCCCTATTAAGATGCTTTCATGTGTGAGATGAGAGTTACTCATTTAATAAGAGATTAAAGTTATTGATGTCAGTTTACTGCAAAAAGCTAAGGGTCAGCTCCCAGTATTCTCTCCTGTCTATCTGATGAATCGGGGCATCTTGAGGCAATGTAGCAGTTGCCTCATGTACGTAGACAACCCTCTCCTCCTACTACCCAACACCATAACCTGTGAGAGATGCACTTATCTAGCCAAACTGGAGGTAAAGCTCTCTCCAACCAAGACTGAACTTGACAATCAAGAAGAGAAGGTAAACACATGCCCCACACCACACTCATCACATAGTCCCACTAAACCTACACTACAAAAATCCACACATAGAAACACAAAAACATTCGCAGAGGCTCTCAATAATAATCTGCTCAAGCAACAGAGACCTCCAAAGCAGAAACGCAAGCAACCTCCACCCCCAACACAACCCAAATGACACATAGCCCACAGACTCAGTGTACCAATAAACCACAGCCCATAAGGCAAACCAACATACCCAAAACACTAGTCATAGGTGACTCTATAGTCAGGCACACTGATGTCCCACTCACCAGGCTAAACAATGAGAAGGCTACTGTCAGCTGCCTGTCGGGTGCCAGGATCCACCATATAACCCACACACTCAGGTCACTCCATAGCAAGTACAAATATGACTTTGTCATTGTCCATGTTGGTGTGAATGATGTGAGATGTACCTCCCTGGACTACATGAAAAGATACATGGAAAAGATCTCTGATCTTGTAGCCCAGGCAGGTATGACCCTAGCCCTGAGTAGCATCCTGCCATCGCCCACAATGATACCACAGTACAAGGGCAAAATGATTGACTTCAACAATTGGCTAAGCTTCTGGTGTCATTCTAAGGGGTTCCAGTATCTGTCTGCCTGGGACAACATGGTCGACAGACAACAATGCTTTGTCAGAGATGGCCTGCACCTGTCGCCCCTGGGATTCCGGATACTGGCTAAGGCTCTTGCCACCCTTATAGTGCCTTTTTTAGGCAAGGTTCAAATGACAAATTCACCAACGTAACAGGAACAGGCAAGCAAAAACTGAGGGTAATGCTACTCAATGCTAGAAGTCTAAATCTCAAAATGCACTCACTCGAGGCACTCCTTAAAGTGGAGAACATTGATATCTGTGCAGTGATTGAGACCAGGTTCAAGGCTCTAGAGAGCACCCCTGCATTACCAGGTTATAACTCATACCACACTTTTCGGCCATCTAACCTGGACCAGAACACCAAAGGCGGAGGCATGTCCATATATATTAAGGATATCCACACCTAAAGGCTAGTTGCGCAGCATAATGCATCCGAGGTTATCCAAGTGCAACTAACCCTGGGTAAAACTGCAATCCAAATTGTAACTTGCTACAGATCCCCCACCATGCCCCAGGATTCCCACTCCTCTTTTCTTGATATACTGGAAAATACTAGGGTTCAACCAAACACCCTAATAATGGGCGATTTCAACTACCCCACCATTAAGTGGGAAAACTACTCCTGTACCAACTCCTTCGCTCAACGCTGGATCAACTTATCCACACCCCCACCAGGGGCAACAATATCCTAGACTTAGTCATTGCCAACATGAGTGACTGGTGTGCCACACCTGAAATCAACTCCTCGTTGGTCAGATCCGACCATAAGCTAAATCACCCTATATATCCGCATCCCATCCCCACCCACCGTTAAGGAAACCACGGTAAAATATTTCCCCAAAGCCAACTTCATGCTTCTTAAGACAGAAGTGGTGAACTTCATGACACCCGTGCAGATGGACAATGCAGTTAAGACTGCTGAATCCTACACAAATGCACTCTATAAGCACTTACACGAGTGCATGGATCGTGCTATCCCAAACAGAACCAAGACGCTATCCTCCAAAAAAAGGAAGCCAATCTGGTGGTCCCCTGCCATAAACAAACTCTACAACAGAATGAAGAAGCTGTTGCAAAAGAAAGTAAAATCCCATGAGTGGAGGAGCTCTCTGGTCAGCCTCAGTAAGAAGCTGAGATCCCTTATAAGATCCTCCAAAGCTAGCTATGAAAACAAAATCACCACTGATTCTAAGGGCAACCACAAAGCATTCTATAGCTATGTCAAGAATCTCAATGGCAACACCCAGATCTGCTCTGAGTTATAGCACAATGGCACGCAAATTACAGAACCAACTGATATTGCCAATATCCTGGTTCAGTGCTAACTCTCACCCCCTAAAGGGCCCATATCTATACAAGAAGAATGCAGAGTCCCTGTAATCACATCTATGCAGGCAAAAGCTGCATTTTCTAAAACCAAAAACACAGCATGCATGGGACCGGACAACATCCCAGGCTGCGTTTTACATGAACTTAACTTAGCTCCCCACCTATGCACCATGTTCAGTTATAGTCTCATGTCAGGCTTTGTGCCTACTGAATGGCGCACAGCAACAGTTATCTCACTCCACAAAGGGGAAGCCACCACTGATCCTAGGAACTATCGCCCTATTAGTCTGATGAGCCTGGTCTGCAAGGCCACGGAGCGTATCATCATGGAACTCATAAACAAAGACATTGGTAATCTCCAAACTCTGGACCCCACCCAATTCGGGTTTATGAAAGGCAGATCATGCCTTCTCTACCTGATCGACTTCTTTGAGGCAGTCACCAAAGCCGTAGACGAGGGTAAGGTGGTTCACACAGCCTATCTTGACCTTGTCAAGGCTTTCGACACTATCCCCCATTCTGGAATTATAGCTAAACTCACTAAACTAGGTATAAATCCCTATGTCACAAGATGGGTTGCCAACTGGCTCACTGACAGAACCCATACTGTAAAAGTTGCAGACTTCAAATCAGACTTCAGACCAGTGACAAGTGAAGTACCACAGGGTACCGTCCTGGGACCGCTCCTGTTTGTTATCTACTTCTCTGAAGTACAGGCTAACACAGAAGGCCTCAGGCCAACTAAGTTCACAGATGACTGCAAACTAGGAGCCATAGTCGAGTCCCCAAATGATGTGGACATCCTACAGAAGGACCTCATGCCTGGTGTCAGAGCCATGGCCTCAAGCTCAATGCCAAAAAGTGCAGTGTCATCCCCTTTGGTAAAAACTCTGTACCCATGAACTACCACATAAACGGCAGTCTACTTAATGCCGAATGTGTGATAAGAGACCTTGGGACCCATGTGGACAGTAGTCTCTCCTTTGATAATCACATCTCCACAGTAGTCAGGAAATCCTTCTATGTGGTACACCTTGCCACAAAAGGGTTCTCATCAAGGAAAAAAGAGGTCATTATTCCCGTCTACTCGGCACGCATTAGACCCATTATAGAGTACAACGCCCCTTTTGGAATGTACCTCACAAGACATCTGCAGCACCTGGAAAGGCCACAGAAGTACCTCACAAAGAGGATTACTGGCCTCAAACAGATACCCAGATACACTGTCCATCTCAAAAAACTTCAGCTTTACTGTGTAGCATATTGCCTACTCTGAGGAGATCTCTGCCTAACATATAAAACTATGTTAAACCCAGAGCTGTTGGACATGCTACACCTAAAGAAATCCCAATCCTACATGCTCTAGGGACCTAAACCTTGTCACCACAATAAAGAGGACATGCTGGAGGGATAGATTCCTGTCCCAGAGACTTCCTATACTCTGGAAGAAGCTACCCATCTATGTCAAGCAAAGTTCACCATTAGCACTCTTCAAGAAAAATCTTGATGAGTGGATGGGAAACAGGAAATACACCCCGGGGATCACTTCTGTGGCTCTGCTCGACAGGGGCACAGGAAAATAACTTTCTTGGGTGGCGTAAGCCAGGGAACCTTGCTGGGTAGGCTTACTTAGGCCCTTGGGTTGATAGCGTAGTACCTACCTATGCCCTATGTGGAGAAACAGTGAATAAAACAAAAATATTACATTGATATTGTGTACATGTTTTCCCGAGTTGTGTACATAACTGTAACATACATAGAATTGTGACCAATGTTCCATTTTGTGTGGCTGGCATAACTTTTATTTTACTGCAGATTACCAGAGTGTGTTATGAATGCTGAATAGCCAGGAGGGACACCACAAACTAAATAAGTCAGGTAAGATAGTGCACAGCTGCTTTATTACATGTTGTGTTCTCACCTTACACGATTACCAGTTTCATAAAGAATGCTCTGCAACCTATTGACTTCAGAGTGACAAAACTAATTTGAAATTTGTAAACAATCTAAATTCCTTGGAAATTTAAGTAAGTCTTGCTTTTATAATCTCTTTGCTTGTGAGATATGTGCGGATATTAATGGATAAAATATCTGGTATGATGAAGAAAGTTAGAAAGTTTCTGAAAGCGAGAAAAAGCAAAGAATGAACCACTGAACTTGTGTGTGTGTGTGTGTGTGTGTGTGTGTGTGTGTGTGTGTGTGTGTGTGTGTGTGTGTGTGTGTGTGTGTGTGTGTGTGTGTATGTTCCATTGTCTCACTTTTCTTTGACTTTTATAAACATCTTTACCAAAATGTCCGTTTTCCTGTTCCTGACCCATTACCTATATTGCTTAGGGTAATAACCTCTTGTTCTCAGTACCAGGGGCTTTTCATCTTTTCCTCCCGTTACCCAGCAACGCCTCCTGTTCCTGATTTTGAAATGGGCTATTGCAGTGTGATGAGTCAGAAGTACTAGCCCACATTGCATGCAGCATTAGAAAGGCTTGTTAACTATAACACTCCAACAATATCCAGTGCCTTCATACTTTTCAGATGAATCTCATCTACTTCCATGCTCTTGTCACCTCAGAACTCCTTAATTGTCACAGCAACTTCACCTGCAGAAATGGATCCTGTCCACCAGCTACTTCTGGCATTGTGTTATCAAAGCACAGCATGTCCACAAGGTTCAAGAGTTCCTCCCAGGTGCTCCTTCCACCTCAGGAGAATATGCCTACTTCAGCATTGCATCTATCCATCATTGTTGAGGACCATCTATGTCATGCCTGACCACTGACCCCTAAGGTAATGGATGGTTAGCTGATCTATAAAGTGTTTGAATCCATCTGATAGCCTTGTGACATTGTCTTGCTAAACTTCTACTGTTGTTGAGTTTTTGATTTAGTGACTGCTAGTTACTGCCGTCTTAGACCGTTAGTACGTTTTGGTCATATCTAGAGATTACCCTAAGATAATTCAGAGGAAGATCTCTTTCTTTAACTTGTAGGCTTTCCTTACCACTGGTGTCCACTGTTGTGCCTTAGGGCACTCACTGACCACCATTAAGACACAGATCACTTCAGCCAGTGATGTTTTGTTACAGTATCAATTCAAATTTTATACCCTTGACCTCCCTTAGTATACAGAAGAAGATCTTGCAGAGGTGAGTGCTTCAGGCCAAACATTTTGCTCTGTGATATATATACAAAATGGTTTAATATATTTATTTTAGCAGACACAGCCCCACAAGGGCAGGTGTCATGTTAGAAAACTGTATATCCTAGCATTATTATTTTTATTTTGCACATTTTTCAGAAAAATCCTGTGATATTGTTGCAGCAAGATGTGGGAGGTAATCTGTGGCACACATGTCCTGCGGACTATTGACAACTAATACACATTATGCAATGGCTGATGAGTATTAGCTCTATACAATGAGTTGAGACCCAGCATGCAAGCACGTGGCATCCTGGTGACGCTGAGAAGTTTTTGTAGAACAACAGCAAGAAAAAAAGAGTGCAAACCTCAGCTCAGCCTTTGCAAAGGGATGCTACACAATTTAGTTCTTTCATCCCATCACTGTTGACACTCTTTATGAACATATTGTAAATATGGTTTTATATTTTATTTAGGAACAAATTGGCTTGCCTTTCCCTGTCTCATAAAATTAAAGAAATGTACACGGTATCAGTGTCTCACATGTGGCGCTGGCATTTAGTGCACAGTAATAATAAGCTAAAGGGTGGCTGAATCATGGCATTGTAGCCTTCCCCTTTGGGCAGTGTTCAACAAAAGTCTGGTCAAAACATAATGTTATTTGCTATGCTTGCTAGTATCTACTACTATGAAAAATAGAAGGACCACGGTTAAAGATGAATAAGGAAAATAAATTCCTTAAATGCTGAACTTCCATTTCTCCAGGTCCTATATCTCTGCTTCACCCTGATAACAGCAGATGTGAAACGCATAGTTCAGACCTAAAGGGAAGACTTCTCTACAACCATATGCTATAACCCTTCCCCAGTTATTAATAGTACAATGTTTGTAAAGGAGCGGCACATAGGACACCAGTGACAAAGTGATGATAGATTCTGGCTGTCATATGAAATTAAACAAATATTGGAAAAAATGAAAATGTATACATTTTATGCTTGTCCTTCTGGGTTAACTCAAATGAAGTAATAAAATAAGCATTTAGCAGGGAAGATTACAATACCTCTGAGAAAAGGGAATATTCCAAGAAATGGCATCTCAGGCTTAATATATATATGTCCATTCTTTTGACCGTTCAGTCTCCTTATTCTGGGACTCACTCTAGCAGGTCCCAACATTAGAAATGGTGACCCTCTTCACTTTCCATAAGTGTTTCTCTCATTCATTTGGTCAAGATTTACATTATCAAGTGCCCATTTGGAATTTTATATTTGCAGACATTTGTTCACTTACCATAATCTCAATTCTTTTGCTCATGATTGAATGCCAGATCCATACTTTAAATCCATTGCCTTTTTCCATTTGTATTAGGACAGTGAAAGGGTAATGGCCATTTAGCTGAGCCCTTCTTTAAGGTGAATGGACGTGCACAGTCCTTTTCTGAATACCTTTCGTCTACTCTGTCCATGAACATGCAAACAAACTGCCAGCCTTCATCTAAATGCCCTTGTTTGACAAATCCTACTTGCCTCCTCCAGTGTTGATGCTATCATTGTTAATTTATAAGTGAGGAAGGTGTAAAGCTTCCTGGACTAACCATTTCCTTCTCTGTTTTCATGGAAAGATAACCACAATCACCTGTTCTTAGACTGTGGCAGTCTTCTCTTTTGCATTCATCTGTTAAACAAATTAATTCAATCTTTTGTAAATTCTTTTTTTCACAGACTTATTAAATTTCATAGGAACTTTTACTGCTTTTCAACTCTCCTATCACCATCTTTACCACGTTTCATGATACGTTCTAAAACTGTGATTGACTTTGTGCATACTTCCTGCCAAAATCACAACTTGCCTGACTCCTTTGTTTGATCCTTGGGAGAATTCAGCTCTTTAGAGGAATATACTTTCTTGCAGGTCTGTCACAAATTTCCTGATTTGGCCTTCAGTGTGGCACATTACGTTCTTGTCATTCTTTACACAATTGCTCTCTCTTCCCTTTCTCTACCGCCTTAGTCTGCATGCCAGTTATATCCTCATCTTATCTCCCTAACTCCACAAAATGTCTGTTCCCTGCTACATCTTTTTCGACTTATTGACTCTCTCTACTGTTCTGCATCAAAGTTTTAGTTCTTCTTCAACCGCTAGACAATGTGATCCATCTCTCCCTGTCTGCTTCTGCATTTCTTATAACCTACATCCGATTTCCATAATTGCTCTTCCTTGTTCCTTCCTAAGTTTTCTGCTGCATCTGGGAATATTTCTGCTACTGCCACTTTAATCTGATCACAGCAGGTCAGCCCTGCCCCCACATTTTTACCGAGGTTCACTACATTGACCTTCCTTACTTTTACCCCTCCACCTTACATTTTGCTCTGCAAAACTCCATTTGTACTCAGCCTGCCTACATAGCCCCTTACCTGTTGCACTTATTTACACTCTGCACTAATGTGCATCGTCTGAGATCCCTGATGGGTTAATTACCCTCTCAATGGATTAATTACCTCCTCATCTACCTATCTCATCCTCCTTTTCCCTATTAGTAACCTTTCCTTCTGAATCCACATGCATACTGCCCCCCCATCACAATTAAAAATTAACATTTTTTCTATTCCTTGGCTTTAGCTGTCTCTTGAAATATACTTCCAATCCTCTCTCTTCCGTTCTTTCATCAACTTCGCCCTAATATGTTATATTTTACTATTACAGCAATCAAAATGGTAGCAGCAGCAACAACCATGCGGTTCTTTCTAAAGGATAGCTCAGCACAAGTAGAACACAGTAAATAAAATCCAAATGGTATCAACAGCAACAACCATGTGGTTCTTTCCAAAACACAGCTCAGCACAAGTAGAACACAGTAGATACAATCAAAAAATCAGGTTTAATAAGTGCACACAGTAGGTAAGCGCGTTCACAATACAGCTTCTTCAGACCATTGAAAAGGGCAATCAATTAAGCAGCCTTTATATACTCAACATCAATTAATTCTGATGTCATAATCACAATTTAAAGAAGCAGAACCATCATGCAAAAGTAGTGATTCCTATATACACAATAAAATGAAAAAAGAAGCCAATAACTAATAAACATATACTAAATATTATATATATATATATATATATATATATATATATATATATATATATATATGTGTGTGTGTGTGTGTGTGTGTACATAAATACTAGCAAAGCACAATAAACCACTGTCAACAACAATAAAAAATGTATAAAAATGTATCACTACACATCTAGCCTAAAACTCATACATATTACTCATAAATTAAAATAAAATAAATCACCTAACACGCGTACTTTTGGTTTTAAGAAAGGGTCTAATCGAAGCCTTCTCATTCAACCCTTTACCTGAATCAGCTCTCAAACGCATGATCCATTTAACTTCCTTCTCTGTGCTTTTTGGATTTTCTGTACAGTGTTCTACTTGTGCTGAGCTAACCTTTGGAAAGAACCGCATGGTTGTTGCTGTTGACACCATTTGGATTTTCTGTACAGTGTTCTACTTGTGCTGAGCTAACCTTTGGAAAGAACCGCATGGTTGTTGCTGTTGACACCATTTGGATTTTCTGTACTGTGTTCTACTTGTGCTGAGCTAACCTTTGGAAAGAACCGCATGGTTGTTGCTGTTGACACCATTTGGATTTTCTGTACTGTGTTCTACTTGTGCTGAGCTAACCTTTGGAAAGAACCGCATGGTTGTTGCTGTTGACACCATTTGGATTTTCTGTACTGTGTTCTACTTGTGCTGAGCTAACCTTTGGAAAGAACCGCATGGTTGTTGCTGTTGACACCATTTGGATTTTCTGTACTGTGTTCTACTTGTGCTGAGCTACTTCAGCATTGCATCTATCCATCATTGTTGAGGGCCATCTATGTCATGCCTGACCACTGACCCCTAAGGTAATGGATGGTTAGCTGATCTATAAAGTGTTTGAATCCATCTGATAGCCTTGTGACATTGTCTTGCTAAACTTCTACTGTTGCTGAGTTTTTGATTTAGTGACTGCTAGTTACTGCCGTCTTAGACCGTTAGTACGTTTTGGTCATATCTAGAGATTACCCTAAGATAATTCAGAGGAAGATCTCTTTCTTTAACTTGTAGGCTTTCCTTACCACTGGTGTCCACTGTTGTGCCTTAGGGCACTCACTGACCACCATTAAGACACAGATCACTTCAGCCAGTGATGTTTTGTTACAGTATCAATTCAAATTTTATACCCTTGACCTCCCTTAGTATACAGAAGAAGATCTTGCAGAGGTGAGTGCTTCAGGCCAAACATTTTGCTCTGTGATATATATACAAAATGGTTTAATATATTTATTTTAGCAGACACAGCACCACAAGGGCAGGTGTCATGCTAGAAAACTGTATATCCTAGCATTATTATTTTTATTTTGCACATTTTTCAGAAAAATCCTGTGATATTGTTGCAGCAAGATGTGGGAGGTAATCTGTGGCACACATGTCCTGCGGACTATTGACAACCAATACACATTATGCAATGGCTGATGAGTACTAGCTCTATACAATGAGTTGAGACCCAGCATGCAAGCACCGCATCCTGGTGGCCTTTGAGAAGTTTTTGTAGAACAACAGCAAGAAAAAAAAGAGTGCAAACCACAGCTCAGCCTTTGCAAAGGGATGCTACACAATTTAGTTCTTTCATCCCCTCACTGTTGACACTCTTTATGAACATATTGTAAATATGGTTTTATATTTTATTTAGGAACAAATTGGCTTGCCTTTCCCTGTCTCATAAAATTAAAGAAATGTACACGGTATCAGTGTCTCACATGTGGCGCTGGCATTTAGTGCACAGTAATAATAAGCTAAAGGGTGGCTGAATCATGGCATTGTAGCCTTCGCCTTTGGGCAGTGTTCAACAAAAGTCTGGTCAAAACATAATGTTATTTGCTATGCTTGCTAGTATCTACTACTATGAAAAATAGAAGGACCACGGTTAAAGATGAATAAGGAAAATAAATTCCTTAAATGCTGAACTTCCATTTCTCCAGGTCCTATATCTCTGCTTCACCCTGATAACAGCAGATGTGAAACGCATAGTTCAGACCTACAACCATATGCTCTAACCCTTCCCCAGTTATTAATAGTACAATGTTTGTAAAGGAGCGGCACATAGGACACCAGTGACAAAGTGATGATAGATTCTGGCTGTCATATGAAATTAAACAAATATTGGAAAAAATGAAAATGTATACATTTTATGCTTGTCCTTCTGGGTTAACTCAAATGAAGTAATAAAATAAGCATTTAGCAGGGAAGATTACACTCTGAGAAAAGAAGGGAATATTCCAAGAAATGGCATCTCAGGCTTAATATATATGTCCATTCTTTTGACCGGTCAGTCTCCTTATTCTGGGACTCACTCTAGCAGGTCCCAACATTAGAAATGGTGACCCTCTTCACTTTCCATAAATGTTTCTCTCATTCATTTGGTCAAGATTTACATTATCAAGTGCCCATTTGGAATTTTATATTTGCAGACATTTGTTCACTTACCATAATCTCAATTCTTTTGCTCATGATTGAATGCCAGATCCATACTTTAAATCCATTGCCTTTTTCCATTTGTATTAAGACAGTGAAAGGGTAATGGCCATTTAGCTGAGCCCTTCTTTAAGGTGAATGGACGTGCACAGTCCTTTTCTGTATACCTTTCGTCTACTCTGTCCATGAACATGCAAACAAACTGCCAGCCTTCATCTAAATGCCCTTGTTTGACAAATCCTACTTGCCTCCAGTGTTGATGCTATCATTGTTAATTTATAAGTGAGGAAGGTGTAAAGCTTCCTGGACTAACCATTTCCTTCTCTGTTTTCACGGAAAGATAACCACAATCACCTGTTCTTAGACTGTGGCAGTCTCCTCTTTTGCATTCATCTGTTAAACAAATTAATTCAATCTTTTGTAAATTATTTTTTTCACAGACTTATTAAATTTCATAGGAACTTTTACTGCTTTTCAACTCTCCTATCACCATCTTTACCACGTTTCATGATACGTTCTAAAACTGTGATTGACTTTGTGCATACTTCCTGCCAAAATCACAGCTTGCCTGACTCCTTTGTTTGATCCTTGGGAGAATTCAGCTCTTTAGAGGAATATACTTTCTTGCAGGTCTGTCACAAATTTCCTGATTCGGCCTTCACTGTGGCACATTACGTTCTTGTCATTCTTTACACAATTGCTCTCTCTTCCCTTTCTCTACCGCCTTAGTCTGCATGCCAGTTATATCCTCATCTTATCTCTAACTCCACAAAATGTCTGTTGCTGCTACATCTTTTTTGACTTATTGACTCTCTCTACTGTTCTGCATCAAAGTTTTAGTTCTTCTTCAACCGCTAGACAATGTGATCCATCTCTCCCTGTCTGCTTCTGTATTTCTTATAACCTACATTCGATTTCCATAATTGCTCTTCCTTGTTCCTTCCTAAGTTTTCTGCTGCATCTCGGAATATTTCTGCTACTGCCACTTTAATCTGATCATAGCAGGTCAGCCCTGCCCCCACATTTTTACCGAGGTTCACTACATTGACCTTCCTTACTTTTACCCCTCCACCTTACAGTTTGCTCTGCAAAACTCCATTTGTACTCAGCCTGCCTACATAGCTCCTTACCTGTTGCACTTATTTACTCTCTGCACTAATGTGCATCGTCTGAGATCCCCGATGGGTTAATTACCCCCTCAATGGATTAATTACCCCCCCATCTACCTATCTCATCCTCCTTTTCCCTATTAGTAACCTTTCCTTCTGAATCCATATGCATACTGCCCCCCCATCACAATTAAAAATCAACATTTTTTTCTATTCCTTGGCTTTAGCTGTCTCTTGAAATATACTTCCAATCCTCTCTCTTCAGTTCTTTCGTCAACTTCTCCCTAATATGTTATATTTTACTATTAGTTTTTTAGTCAGTGTGTTTTGTGATGTTATAATCTCTTCATTTGTTACAAACTTCAGATCCCTTCTGTATTTTTCTGAGAAAAATCTACCAAAAATCCTTTGCTGTCCTCAACTGACCTATAAATATTTCTTAATTTCCACTGCTTTACCTAAACCCTGCCTTGTTAGATTTAGCCGAACCATTTTGCTGGATCAGGATTTGAATGAATTAGTGCTGGAGAGTCAGCATGAATCTAGTTGAATTAAATCACAGTATAGTGCATGCAGGGAAAAAAGTGCAAGGAAACACAAAGGATGGCAATAAAAAAAACTGTAGTCACGCCACATGGACATTCATAGATGTTTACCATTCACTGAGCATGACAGCAGAACCAGGGTCGTTATAATTATATTGTAATAAGTAGATCTGGTGGTGTGAGAGCTCTTATTAGTCGGAACTTAGTGTCAGTTTGTGGGGGCTGGGAGCAGTGCTGCTGGGGGAACAAGTTAACCTGCACCCCAGGGAACTATCTTGCTGGAAGGGATTTCTCTATTGGGCAGAAGTTCTGTTCTTCTTTTTTAAATAAGCACTGGTGTTGCTGCTTGCTGCTCCACTGTATATATGCTGAGCAACACTCCAGCAGGGGGAAGGAGATTGGTGCAGTTAGATGTATTGCACCAACAGTAAGTATGGAGTTCATGCCCCTTAACTTATGTGGTCATAGCCAGCCCATACACAGTCAGTGTAGTGTCTCTGAATCATGTATGCTCCTAGGGGCGGGTCATTTTCATGTGTGTTCTGTGCACAGAGTACTGTGTTACACTTCGGGGTAGGAATCCCATGGGGCTTTGGTATGACATCACAGGCTTGCTCCATGAGGTATAATATCTGTGAATCCTGCCCACAGTCAGAGAGAATATAGGTCAAGAATACAGTGCAAGATACAAAGCCACAGTATAATAATAATGTAATGGCCGTATTACAAGCAAGACAGCTTGGTCTGGTAGTGAATGAAGGCAAGAAACAAAGGGAGAAATTATAGGGAATAATGGCAAAAGAGTTAATAAAAATGAATAAATTATGGAGCGTAACATTAAGCAGCTACTACAAAGAGAAATGAAGTAAATACAGTACTGACAACACATACAGCCTATATGGTTCCCCTATACAGTACTGACAACACATACAGCCTGTATGATTCCCCTATACAGGTCTGACAACACAGCCTATATGGTTCCCTTATACAGTACTGGCAACACATATGGCCTATATGGTTCCCCTATACAGTACTGACAACACATACATCCTCTATGGTTCCCTTATATAGTACTGACAACACATATGGCCTATATGGTTCCCCTATACAGTACTGACAACACATACAGCCTATAAGGTTCCCCTATACAGTACTGACAACACATATGGCCTATATGGTTCCCCTATACAGTACTGACAACACATAAAGCCTATAAGGTTTCCTTATACAGTACTGACAACATATACAACCTATATGGCTCCCCTATACAGTACTAACAACACATACAGCCTATAAGGTTCCCCTATAGAGTACAGACAACACATACAGCCTATTTGGT
>NC_056746.1:1292490931-1292498431 GCF_019279795.1 Protopterus annectens | reverse complement strand
TCTCGCTTGCACCTATCCCTACTACCACAGTAAAGAAACTGCTTCTGAAATTAAAGCCATGCACCAATGCCCCTGATGACCTGCCCCCAGAATTCCTTCGAATAGCAGCAAGCTCCATAGCATACCCTGTCAGCCTACTTCTTAATAGGTCCATTCAAAAGTCCTATGTTCCCACCATTTGGAAAAAAGTTTTCATCCTTCCACTGCATAAAGGCGGAAACAACACTGATATCTCCAACTTCCGACCCATTGCCATTCTATCCCCTATTTCAAAGATCCTCAAAAAATGTATCCACATCCAATTCCTTAACTATCTTCAAGACAATAACCTATTATCAGTAACCCAGCATGGCTTCAGACCTGGGCATAGCACCATTACAGCTCTAATATCCTTTTGTGAATCTGTAAATCAAGCTCAGGATGCCGAGAAGCTAGTCTCCTCTCTATTTCTAGACCTTTCCAAAGTCTTTGATACTGTATCTCACCCTCTTCCCCTTAGTAAACTCACCAACTTAGGAATGTCCCCCTCCACCTTTCTCTGGTTTTCCAACTACCTCACAGGCAGACAACAAGCAAAAAAAATGGCTACACTCTCTCTCTCCATTCCTCAATAATATTACTGGTGTTCCCCAGGGATCCATCCGAGGGTCTCTGTTATTCAGCATTTTCATCAATGATTTACTCTCTCTCAAGGCACAGCCATCCAGTACGCAGATGACTCCACAATCATCTGCAGTGCCAATTCCTCACACGAACTTCAGAAACTTACACAGGCAGCTCACAGCTCCACTGAAATATGGATGACTAACAACCATCTTGCCCTAATCCCTAAAAAAAAACAATCTTATGCTATTCACCCCCAAGAAAACCACTAGTATAATTAAAGACTCTTTCTCCATGCTCTCCCAAGATGACACTGTTACTGAGGTTGTCACACATACCAAGCTATTAGGAGTCGCCATAGATGAACACTTATCCTTCGACTTGCATATTCACAACAATATAAAAAAAGCTCACCAAAAATTGGCCATGCTATACTGTCACAAAACATTCCTCACCTTCTCCTAAAAACTGTCACTTTCCTTCTCCTTCCTGCTCCCATCTCTCCTCTACGGTGCTCCTCCCTTTACTAACATACAAACCAGCCTAAAATCCAAGCTAAATTTTTGCTATAACAAAATTGCTAAATTTGTCACAAACAGAAAAAATTCATCCCACCGCAGTGCCTCACTCCACATATTAAACTGGCTAAAACTTCCCCATCATCTCACATACTTACAACTAACTACAGCCCATAAACTAATATTCAACCCTACCAGCTGCCCTGCCTATCCTCTCTATTTAAACCCTATCACCTAATCAGACCTATCTGCTCAGAGAATCAAATGCTCTTGCAAATTAACAAACTAATCCTCTCTGCTGGCCAAAAGCTCTGCTCCTTCTACACTGCTAAATTATGGAACTCCCTCCCACAAACCCTAAGATCCACCAGCAGCACATCTCTCGTCAAAAAGTCTTTAAAACAACACCTGTCCACACAGCTCATGTGCCAGTTCCTCACACTCCACATCCTGGCTTTTTCTTTCTCCCACTCCCACCTCCACTTCAGTCCTTCTCCATCCTACCCACCTCCTCAGTCCTTCCTATTTCCTGACTAATCCTCCTTTGTTACCATTACTTATACTGGTAGTATCAGTAAGGAGTCTTATTTATGGCTGTATCGCCTCATTGCCTAAGTTTACTGTGTTAATAACCTATTTTATTGTCATGTTGTACTCGATATATTTGTTGTTGTTTGCATAAATCACTGTGGAGCTTTTGTTCCCCGGCCTCCACTGAAAATGGGCACTTTTTGGCCCAGTGGACCTTCCCGGTAAACAAATGCAAATAAATAAATAAATAAATAATTAAATAAATAAATAAGTAAATAAATTAAATAAATGTCCATAAAGGGTCATTTGCTATACTCCATGGGCCCTCATTACAGGAAGTTGTAGGGTAGGTAGGTGTCACACAGTGAAAATTATATATTTCCCTGTTTTTTCTTATAGTTTGTCTCTGTGGTTTATATATATAACCCAAAAAGCTGGACGTTATTTTCCTGAGACTAAAATAATGAAACTGAAAATGCCAAACTGCGTAGTTTATCCCAGCGCAAATTAACATTTGCCCAATGTGGGGAAATATGCCCTTTTCCTCACTGTAGTATGATCCTGGAGTTGGTATGTCTAATTAGGGGTGTGTGGGGGTGCAGCCCTCCACATTGGGGGGCATAGCCCCTGACCTAGGTGGATTTCAGATAGTACAGTGTGTTTTAGTGTAGCTTTGTGCAAGTGTTTACTTGCCCTGGGAAAAACTATGTGGTTTGGCATTTTCAGTTTTGTTATTTTGGTCTTGGCAAAATAATGTTCAGCTTTATGGGCTTTTGGTTATCTAAAATTGATCTCTATATATAGATATATATATATATATATATATATATATATATATATATATATATATATATATTTACACACACACACACACACACACACACACACACACACACACACACATGTGTATGTGCATGTATGTATCTAAATATATCTATATTTCCATTAAATTTCAGCACATTTAAAACACACGGGTGCCAAACACAGAGCGATTTATTAATACAAACTAAAAATACAATAAAAGATAAGCACTTTCATCTAACAGGTAATACTAACCTGTTAGACGAAAGAGCTTATCTTTTATTGTGTTTTGAGTTTGGATTAATAAATTAATTTGGATTAAATTTATGAATCAAATGTCAAACGAGAGATGTTTCATTGCTGTACGTTTTAATGATTGCATATGGGAGAGATGAAATGAGGACTACCCACCACATTGTTTGACTAACGGAACTTTGTATTTAATATCAAGAACTTTAATGTCAAACTTCAACCTATAAATATTTGCATCAAGTACATTATGGTACTAGGTAAGTAAAGAGCTTTCATTAAGATATAGAGTAATAAATATTTCAACACTAATGAGCTGGTCTGGCTATTGATCATGACAGAAATGTATGTATGTATTACTAAGTGCATAAATACCCTGTAACAAGTGTTTGCCACACTGCAGACTGTATGGACATTCTTCTAGGTTTATGCTATTTTTCAGTATGCAAAACTTACTTTGATAATGCTTGACAAGGTCCTGTAAAGTGCTGAAGGTGTTCCGTGGAGAAATATAAAAGCCACCGCTGTCCAGAGTCCTTATCTTATAATGCTTTACTGTGTCACCGTTTTGTGCATCATAATCTCTGACAGACAGAGAGTAGCTTCCTGTAAGAAAAGGGAAAAAAACAAGGATGAAAGAATGAATGACTGACAGAATAAATAAATAACACTTTCATGCTGGACAAAAAAAAAATAAATAAATAAAACAGTATGATGGTGTGAACAAAACTTCAGAAACAATAGTAAAGTAATAAAGTGAAATAATTTATCAATAATTTTAATTTTGATTGTCTTGTTGAAATTATACTTATTTAACACTTAATTTACCTAAAATCCATAATTAAATAAATCTGGCATAACCACTGATGATAATTCACACTGTATAATTCTTCATGCCAATGCAAACTGAAGTTTTTCAGTCATGTTTGTAACAATATGATCAACACGATCTATTCAAAGCTTGTTGTATCACATTAGTCAAAATCCTAGGTTATAGAAATTTTATTTAGGATTGCTGAGCATGGAGCAAGGGAGCCTTGAACCATGAAACAGAAAGAAAAATGTTATAACAAGGGTGTCGTTAATATAGCACGGATATTTAAAATATCAAATTAAACAAGCAATGGAAATGTGATGTGAACTCCCAGAAAAAGTGTTGTAACCAAAGGTAAGTGATTCACAGCTTCTCATCAGTATATAGTTAAAAAGGGTGCCTCACAACCTGAATGAACAGACTATAGTATGAAATTTGCAGTTTGCATCAAATAAGTTACCTCTCCAGGGCTAAAGCATGCTTTTATGAGAAGCATGTAACTTTTTCTCTACACTGGAATTCAGTCCTGTAATCACCTTGGACAACTCAGTTTACTTAAAATGCATATTCAGCCTCTAGAAACATACTGCCTATTGCATCTTATTAATGAGACAATAAACAATAATTTGTGACATAAGAATTTAGGATAGACCAGGAATAGCTCTTAGGTTACCTTTAGTTGTTTCACTGTCTCGAATCATGAAGGAGCCCACTTTGTTTCCTGGAGCTAAGAGCTGCCTTTCTGCATCTTTACGGCTGACACCTTTGAAGAACCAGCTAAAAGAAAGAGACAAATGTTATTTAGTGTTAATGGCAGAAGGAGCAAACCCCTGGGCACCACAACGTACATTTAACAATTTAATTCCTTTGTACTCTCCCCCCCCCCTACATCTTTTCTTGATGGTCTCTTTTGTGTCTTCTTTCACCAGGCACGTAGCTGCTGTAAAGGGCCATAGGTCCATAATCTATATAATGGTACAGTATCAAATGGCATATTTAATAAATTGCTGCTTGTCAGCTTGCATTTGCCTAAATTTGCAGATGCATGCCCAGCAAAAATTGTTATGTGATAGGCATATGATCTCAATTTTCTAAAGGAGAAAAATGCTACACTTTTGTTTTTCATGGAAAGGTTGCCTTAAATTGCCTGATAGATTATTTGTTCCTTTCTATTGCCCTGACATATATTTAGCAGCAAGGAGTGTTGCAGTACTTTTCAGGTATTACAGCAATACAATATTAGCTGTACATGACCTTTCTTTATGTGACCTAGTTCGGAAAGTAAAGTAAGATAAAAAAAAAATAAATAAAACAATACACACACAATCACAACACCAAGAGCAGGGCAAATTCCCAGAGGATAATTATGCAGTGGAAAGCTTTGTTAAGGTACTCTGTCCCTCTTTAATATGTTTGGCTTGGGATAAAAGCATTTTATTTTAATTTATTTCTTAACATGTAAACCCATTTGGTTCAAGTGCTGCTTTTCATGAGTGACCCATGAACATTGTCTGGTTAAGGGAGGTTGGCATAATAGTTAAGGTCCCTACCTTACAGGTACAAGATGGAGGGTTTGATTCTCACATGGGATAATTGACTAGGCTTTCAAGGGCAGTTAGCCTAGTACTAATCTACGAACCTATGGAATGACTTCTTCAGTATCACGCAGTAGGCAGAGATCTTACTACATTGGAGCATAGCAACTGAGCTTCAGAGGCTCAGAGGGATAAACCTCTGACTTTTTGCCCCAAGGAACACAGTTAGCGGCATATGCAGTGGAGGACTTGGTGTAGGGAAGATTAGAAAAGGTAATCACTGTCCCACCAACCTTTGGATGGTGAGCTGCAATGATCTAGTGGGAAGGTGATGGCTTTGTCATTTGCTCATGAGGCTTGCAATACTGCAAACTGGAGCCTGTATGTGAGAAACCATGCATATGTCTTATGTAGCAATTATATAGTAAAAGTCACAATATAGGGGTGTAGGTGCGTAACCAAAAAAGACCAGCCTGAAAGTACTATAGGAATATGGCCATCTCCAGCATCGACTCCCGGTAACTCAGTACCACATGCTCACTAATGTTTACAATGAGAAACTGTTAAAGAGCATCGACTCCCAGTAACTCAGTACCACATGCTCACTAATGTTTTCAATGAGAAAATGTTAAAGAGCATCGACTCTCAGTAACTCAGTACCACATGCTCACTAATGTTTACAACAAGAAAATGTTAAAGCCTTCAAAACTGTGTTTTTGCAAGGGTTAGGTTTTTCTGTAATCCCAATGAGGGGATTTTGCCCAACATCCCTAATCTGTAATATGTATACTAACCCCAAGATTGCACCGACTCAGAAAAGGTATATGTTGAGATTAACGCTACATATTTTAGTCTCCTCAAACCTGTATACACATATGAGTACTGAACAACTAGCCTGTGAACAAATAAAGTGCAACTGCCAACCAGTATAGGAAGGGTACGTTCAATATATGGAATGAAAGCACCCTTACCTAGAACAAAAACAGGTTCTAGAGTAGCAGGAGAGAAATGCTTTTAAGAAGATGTCAGCTGACAAAAGTGTGCTCTGCAGTAGAACATGAAGTGCTGACTATGAGAAGAGGGAAAGGCTGCACTCAGGATGAGACAATCTCAACACATTTGGGCTTGGTACAAAGACATCATTGTGACTTTGGTAATGTTTGCTTGAAAGAACTTCTGCTCAGGTCTGTTATACATAATCACAAGATCTTTACTGAGTTCATTACTCACTGCTATGGCTGAGTGTTCAAATCTGAGGAAGGTAAGGTTATCTATCACCATACGAAATGGCCTGATGGTCAGGCTGGCCAAGTGTGAATGAATGTATAAACAATGATAAGAATTTATGTCCCAACATGTCCTTTTAAGATGTCAGACATGAGAAAGCAGGATTGTTAAGCACTCTGTAGAATCTGCATTCTAAATAAACTGGCCAATAAAGATATATATACTCTTAGATGAAAAGTTATATTTAGACAACGCATTTAAGAGAGAACAGTGGCAGACAGACCATTTTTCAATCAATAAACAACTCCTTTGGGAGATTCCCAACCTTTCCCAAGGTTTGTATTTCTAGAAACTGCATTTATGGAACTGTAGAATACTGGGGTGATCTGTGGTAATACCGAAGTCCATGTTTCTCATCTCATAAATTCCCAGATTAACTACCTATCTACAGCAGGCACTATGTTTATAAGTCTGGTCAGAAGTGCCAGCTATGCAACTGGAAGGTTGCTGCTGACACAGGGGAGACAACCCTGCTTTGTAGTGGTAGGAGGTAAATTACTGTTGCATGTGTGTATAGAAATGCTCAAATATTCTACAGAAATTTAGATAGATGGGGAATAAACAATATTTGTTTAAAAAATGTGTAGTTTTACTTTTGATTTCCTGAAATCAGCATGTTATATACTACATTTTGTAAAGGTCATGAGATAGCAACATCTAATTTTGGTAAACACAGGCATACTGGATTTGATGTACTTTTATGAGTACAAAGAAGGTCTTTCCAATTGCATTCTTTCTGATAAAATATTAATGTTACTCCTGCACAGTACTGATGACCCATGTCAAGCACATAGAGGTTTACAGGGAGTATGGACCTACTATTATTTACAAAATTCTCTGGTAGAAACAGTAAATGGTGTGGCCACATGATGGTCAATTCTGAAGTGGCATGTTTGCATTAATTTAATAGATATCATTCTACATTCTGCTTCTCAGTAAGGAATATGATTGACTGTCATGTAAATGATAGCCCCACTCAGCCTGTCCATTAAAGCGCCCCTTTCTGTCACTTAATGAAAGACAACCAAAAGGCTCTGCTTCTTGATAAGTTAGGGGAGTGTCCCAACAAAGGACTGTGTCTGTGACAGCCAGAAAAATGATAAGAGGAGGTACAGGCCTGCTAACACAGAGGGGGAGAGGTGCTTAGAATTCAATCATGTTT